>NW_013666748.1:344147-351324 GCF_000517525.1 Limulus polyphemus
AGTTTTGTACTTTACAAGTGTACAGATAGCACTTTGTCTAGTTTTGTACTTTACAAGAGTACAGATAGCACTTTGTCTAGTTTTGTACTTTACAAGAGTACAGATAGCACTTTGTCTAGTTTTGTACTTTACAAGTGTAAAGATAGCACTTTGTCTAGTTTGAACTTTACATCTACAATAATTTATTTGTGATTTTTCAAATTTGAGAGTGGTCTTGAGTTCAAAAGACTGCTCTTAATAGTCTCAGCTTTAATCATATCTAATCAAGATCATGCAACTTTATATTGTACAATTCAACTGAAATATACAGCAATATACAAGGCGTAGTATATTAATATATACATTCCACTGATTCAATATGGTTATTACCAGTTTTTCAAATATAAAATCACAAGCTATTACTTTAACTGTATTAAATCATTACTGTTGACGTCCGACACTCACTAGCCACAGAAGAAGAAAATTAGAGGCAGTGTTGAAACGAATATCGAATTTTGGACTATTCGTTTTAATTTATAATAATAATACTCTTTATCTGTGACTGGTGTTGCAATGCAATGTTGAACCGTTTGATATAATTTTTACTATGAACTGGCTCGTGTTGTATGAGTTTATAGATATCATTATTGGTTCTTGGTAGAAATATGAATATGTGAATAATAATACTAATGTTGATGAAGAGTTTACAGTGGTACCTTGCGCTGTAGATGAGGATTCAGTTGTGTTATGCGTTTGTTACTAAGAGAAGTAGACGGTGATCTGTCAAGTATACTACACCGCTAGAGGGCCTCCATGGGGATTTGGTTTGGGACTAGGCGTTTTTTTTTTCCACGCCGACGCCATTAAAATGACAGTAAATCCTGTGAAATATGACACCAAGCTAGTCATTATAC
Source organism: Limulus polyphemus (assembly GCF_000517525.1). NCBI lineage: Eukaryota > Metazoa > Arthropoda > Merostomata > Xiphosura > Limulidae > Limulus > Limulus polyphemus. The sequence continues at coordinate 345,041 of NW_013666748.1, forward strand.
ACTAGCAGGACTTTATAAAGGGGCAGTTGCGGTCCCAATCCGTAGTTGGTTCCACTACGTACGCATCTGTCGCAAGAAAACATGATCATTCGTGCGTAAAATTCATGCACGCGCCTTCTTTAAATGACCATTGGTTGGGTTAGTAATGGATATGGTGCGTGGAGTTCTCATCTTAGGCGTCCACTTTGTCACTGGGTGGCGCTGGCCTCTTCGATAGTTAACTAAATTCAGTTGACCTCTTTATCCAAGCTCATCTGGCGGTCACACTTCATTTAGTTCAAACTGGTTACCGAATGAAGGATATTTCTCAGCACCGAGCAACAACGACCATGAAATCGAAGTTATTAAAGCTTGCACTTTTGGTTGAATGGTTTCGAACAACAGCTGTCGAATCATAAATATATTTTCTTTTTTTTAGGGAAAATCACAACACAGACAAACAACACTAGAAGTAGTAAAACAAATAACAAGTTTATTGTTTGTTTTTAACACAATGCGCTGTTTGCCGCGGGAAATCGAACACCGGATGTTAGCACTCTGAGTTCTTAAACTTACCCTTGGTCCATCGTGGGATCCATTTAATGAAAAGTCTTTACTGATTAGAATGCGATCGCATTATACTGGTGTCATGTTGCGTGTTCTATTTTAACTTTCAAGTTCTTGTATAAAACATCCTAACAACGTTCATTTACTTGTTTCAAGCAGATTTAGAAAACTAAACAGCCAATAATCCAAGGTTAAAAGCAGTCATTGGAAAGAGAGAGAGAGAGAAAGGAGTGAATGAAATCGTTATGAAATACTACTGTTGTTGGAGCAAAACATAAAATAGGAAAACGGTGAATGACTGAAATGAAAGGTGTAGAGTACAAATCAATAAATTGAGTTTAAACGTTTGTCAGCAATCTCTGATCATTAAATGGAAAGACAATAAAGAGTATAGATACTAGAAAATCAAGTAAATCGAGTTTTAACGTTTGTCAGCAATCTCTAATCATTAAATGGAAAGACAATAAAGAGTATAGATACTAGAAAATCAAGAAATTGAGTTTTAACGTTTGTCAGCAATCTCTAATCATTAAATGGAAAGACAATAAAAGGCATAGATACTAGAAAATCAAGAAATTGAGTTTTAACGTTTGTCAGCAATCTCTAATCATTAAATGGAAAGACAATAAAGAGTATAGATACTAGAAAATCAAGAAATAGAGTTTTAACGTTTATCAGCAATCTCTAATCATTAAATGGAAAGACAATAAAAGGTATAGATACTAGAAAATCAAGAAATAGAGTTTTAACGTTTATCAGCAATCTCTAATCATTAAATGGAAAGACAATAAAGAGTATAGATACTAGAAAATCAAGAAATAGAGTTTTAACGTTTGTCAGCAATCTCTAGTCGTTAAGTATAAAGACAACAAAGAGTATAGATACTAGAAAATCAAGAAATTGAGTTTTAACGTTTGTCAGCAATCTCTAATCATTAAATGGAAAGACAATAAAGAGTACAGATACTAGAAAATCAAGAAATAGAGTTTAACGTTTGTCAGCAATCTCTAGTCGTTAAGTATAAAGACAACAAATTCATGTCCTGATTTAATTAGTGAATACTGCGTTAGCCGTCCCTAATTTATCAGTGTAAGACTAGAGGGAAGGCAGCTAGTCATCACCACCCAACGCAATCTCTTGGGCTACTCTTTTACCAACGAATAATGGGATTAACCATAACATTATAACGCCCTCACGACTGAAAGGGCGAGCATTTTGGTGGGACGACCCTCAGATTGCGAGTCGAGTGCCCTAACCACCTGGCCATGCGTTGTTTATATTAACAAACGATTAAAATACAAATTTTAACTTATAAATAAATTACGTAACATACTTTTTATGCATTAATTCTATGAAATTATGAACGAAATTAAACAAGATTGTGTTATTATGTGTAAAATCACACTAAATTTGCCATGCCCAATGCCGACGAGGCCTTTCGCCAAATATCAGAGCTCATCAGGCCGGCTTGGATACGACAGATTAGATAGTAAGCTAGATGATATTCGTATCATCGGTTTTAACGAACAAGATGATAGTCCTGCTTTTAATTTTAGTTAATTTGATACTTTGTTTTAGCGTCTATAAACTTTAGGAATTAAACTCGAGAATAATAAAAAATACTTTATTATTTCCGCAAAAATTCCTCACAATCATAAGATAGCTCTCGTGTAGCTTTGCGCGAAATTCAATATAAACAAAGTTAAATAAGTACCTATATCGTTCCATTTTTTTCTCAAAATAAATTAATGACTGTTAGTTTAGTTAGATTACAATTCCGAGTCGAGTATCTGTTATAGAAGTTCTTAAGCAAACATCCTTTTAAAACCCTCTTTTCAGTTTGCAAATTCGTTTTTTTTTAGGGAGCATCAATACACTTTCCGCCTCCATCTATCCTCCGCTGGGTCAGAGGTAAGTTTACTGATTTACAACGCAAAAATCTGGAGTTCGATTCCATGCGGTGGGCAGAGTGCACACAGCCCATTGTGTAGTTTTGCGCTAAGAAAAACAACAACAACTATCCTAGGTTTTGAATGCCTCAAGCTTTAGTGTGTTCGATTAAAGAAGTTAAGTAAATTTTTCTTCTTTTTTTTCCTACTTTATTCCAGTAAGCAGAGTTGATTTTCCTTTAAAATACGAGTAAAATAGGATGCTAACAGTCTTTTTTTTTAACAGAGGTCGCTGTATCACTGGTGCCTGGATAATAGATGCATTTTATGATCATAAAATCTGACAAACATTGCTTTTGCCCCTGTATTTTGTTAAAGCCACGTGCTAAAGCTCGTTACACACTATAGATTGGCGCTGATGGCACGTGACAGCAGCTCAAACAAACAATGAGGATTTTACCAACAACTTATCGTATTTTTCTTACTTCTCTAAACGGCGCTTAGGGCATATAAAGAGGCACGTGAATACAACGATTAGTGACCATCCAAAGATAACAATAGATGCAATGTTTTGAAACTTCGTAGAAGATCGGTGTCTGATCAAACAGCTACAACTTACCTATGGAATCGAGAATTCAAGAAAGAAGGCATCATTTGTCTCTAGAGATAAGACAGATGTTGCCCAAGAAACAGAAACGATAATAAGTGAAGCTGGCAAATACATGAAATATGGATTTTTATGTTTTGTGATACTACTAATGGCTCTCCATTGAGCATGCGCTTTACATTCATTGTCAAGTCACGCACCTACTTCACTACAATAGCACAGATTAGCAGGTATCAATAAAGTACAGGTTATGGTTTTATTTTAGGCCTATATAGAAACTGCCGATAGGTGGTTGTTCCTTACGAGTTTTTAATGAACATCGCCATGTGTGAATTTGTATCCTAAGTTTGTTACTTCAAACTATTGGAAATGGACTTCATTTAAACTTAGTATATATAAAATAAGAATACCTCGAAGCAACGTAATCTGAAATATGTACGACATATATGTCAAATGAGAAAGCAAATAGGAATTCTTAGCTATTTTCTGTCACGGAAAACTTTGAAACAACACAAAATAAAGTACCGTAAATAACGTTAAAAGTCAAAGTTAATAGGCATTTCCAATTGTATAATTTTGTTTTTCTTCCAGAGGAGCGAGATGAAATACCAATATTCGCGCGCAAAAAAAAAAAAGTTAAAACTATTGGCTACTTTTTCAACTTTATCAGTTACAAATTAGCAACACGTATAGTCCTTGAAAAGTATTAATATAATGTAACTGAAACGACCAAACAGTGAATGATATTAGCATTGTTTTTTTGGCAGAACGAAGAAATGTAGCGGACAGTATAATCATATTTCATGATCGTTTCCTGTGAACCAAAGCAAGAAAACTGAGATGAAAATTATTTCTCATGTTAAGTTATTTTCTGAAACGAATTTATTATCACACTTCCGACTATGATGAAGTTGTTTTTCTTCCCATACCCCCCCAGTCTGTGGACTTACAACGCTAGAAACCGGATTTCGATACCCGTGGTGGGTAGAACGCAGATAGCCCTTTGTGTAGCTTTGCGCTTAACTACAAACAAACCCATACCTCCTGACCACCACCCCTACCCTTGCCCTGCTCACGATCTATACAACTTACATTACACCCGTCTGCCCACTTTTTTACGTTCACCCAGCCCACGAATGTTTTACCTCCCATTTTATATCTTTTTGTGTGTGTGTGTGTCTCTTAATTACCCTGTCCGTTTCTGTAGGTAATGACGTTCGCTCACGACTACAATGACAGTAAGAAGAAACGATAAGGAACGACACTGAAGAAACTTTAGTCAGTGCAATCCTAGTGGAAGAGGAAATCAAACAATCATAACACAAGAAAAAGTAAAGATTCACATTAAAGGAAACGTGAAAAGAACAAACCACGATTCGGTTCTTGTCACAGAGTGTTACCAGTTTTCTAAAACTACTGGATTTTTCATTTGGATTCTCATTCAGAACTCGTGCTTTATATCTATTATACTATGGTTATAGAGGCATCGAATAAGAAAATATATATACACATCATAATTAGTTTCTGTTATGCGATTAAAAAAAAACAAGAGAATCTTCTGAGAAATTAGTGAAACCATAAAGCTTTGGTTTATAAGTTATAATACCAAATTCACTGTAGTAAAGCCACAAAAACTGCCGTTTAAATGTTATCATATATATGTTAATTAAAGTAGACTAGGTTTAACAGAGCTCCCGCTTAATTTAAATGAGGAGCGTAACCCTATTGAAGTGATTGAACAATTAAGAACTTAGTCAACGAGCCCCATTTTCCAGACAGGTAGGCAGACAAGTGTTAATGTTAGTTGTATACATCGTGAGCAGGGTAAGGGGGAGGGGTGAAAGAGGGTCAGGAGGTATGGAAACTAAAACAACTTCATCATAATCGGAAGTGTGAGAACAAATTCCTTTCTAAAAATCTCTTAATCTGGGTGATAAGTTTCAGCTCAATTTTCTTTCTTTGATTCAAAGGAAACAAGTACCTACGTAAGGGACACTACCCTCTCTCCCACCCCTCGAAACGTTTAAAACTGCAAGGAATCATTTCGAAACTTATCCCATATTGCCTCAGATGAACAATACCTTTCTCAGCCTTGCGTCCGCGAGTTCAAAGCTATTACATTATTTAATCCGTTGCCCTGAAAAGCTTATTCTAGGTTGATTGAGTTATTTTAATCGGTAACAAAGGGCTTTCCCCGATTTTCTACTGAAATAAAAATAGCATTCATAGCATTGACACTATCTTTAACACAATAACACGTTTATTATTACTAGAGAGATAACGTTATGTGATAAAACATTAGTGGGGGGGGGGGGCTGCTCAGAGATTTGGGAAAAATATTAATTCAGACACCAAGTAGGAATTCATTTCCCTACCCCCTCCCATCTCCGGGTTGGTTTCCAGTTTATTTATTATGATTACTTTATATTGTGGACTGTATAACTTCTATTTATGGTACAAATATATTATATATGAATGTACATAATTATATCACATAATTAAATACTGTTTCGCCATATAAGGGACTTTACTCCCTGAAACAGTTTTTGTAGTACGCTACCACCCATGGATGATACTCAGTTGTCGACACATTCGAACAAACATAAGAAATACTCAGGTTCAAATTTTTCGAAACATCAGTAATAATGATGAGAAATTAAAATAAGTTTGACGAACTTAAAGAACGAAACGAGAAGCTAAACATATTTGTTACTGACGTGCGTTTTAAGACGAGGGAGGTTTCGTCTTTTTCGTGGGCTGGCTCGAAATAGTAACATAGGCAATGCGTGCTTGTTGACGGCGCAGTGGGGGAGCTAGTCGATTGTTTGTTTTGAAGTTAAGCACAAAGTTACACAACGGGCTACCTGTGCTCTGCCAACCACGGGTATCGAAACCCGGTTTCTAGCGTTGTAAGTCCGCTGTGCCACTGGCGGATCTAATTAAGGTTGAAAACAACAATTTAATATTGTAAAAATTGAAATAGCTTTTTAAAAAACGCCTAAGAGGTTTTATAGTTCAGTACATAGGCTTCATACTTCATGGGTTTTATAGTTCAGTACATGGGCTTCATACTTCATGGGTTTTATAATTCAGTACGTAGGCGTCATACTTCATGGGTTTTATAGTTCAGTACGTAGGCTTCATACTTCATGGGTTTTATAGTTCAGTACGTAGGCTTCATACTTCATGGGTTTTATAGTTCAGTACATAGGCTTCATACTTCATGGGTTTTATAATTCAGT
>NW_013666748.1:352254-356989 GCF_000517525.1 Limulus polyphemus
AGGCTTCATACTTCATGGGGTTTTATAGTTCAGTACATAGGCTTCATACTTCACGGGTTTTATAATTCAGTACATAGGCTTCATACTTCATGGGTTTTATAGTTCAGTACATGGGCTTCATACTTCATGAGTTTTATAGTTCAGTACACGGGCTTCATACTTCATGGGTTTTATAGTTCAGTACACGGGCTTCATACTTCATGGGTTTTATAGTTCAGTACACGGGCTTCATACTTCATGGGTTTTATAGTTCAGTACATAGGCTGCAAGGGCTTACAATACTAAAATCCGGGGTTCGATTCCTCGCGTTGAACACAGTAGATAGCTCATTGTGGCTTTGCTCATCTTATAGTATAATCTACCTAAAAGGTAATTTGCCCCAAACCTTGTGAAGGAAGGTTCCTATAGGAATGGTTAGGTAAGTTTACTGAAGGATGAGGTAATTCTTGATGTATGGAAACAAACACTCTTTACCAGGAAGTGTTCTTTATCCTGAGATGTAATCCGTTACACAGCATGAAATAATTTACCACGTTCGTCAGCTCTACATATTACTGTCGTGACGACAATATTCGGCTTTATATTTTCAATGCGAATGAATTGCTCTTACTTGCCCTTGAACGAAGAGGAGACGTTTGGAAACAACCATCACTAATAGCATTTCCTACACGCTGTTTCTTCAGGCTACAGTTTATATATATAAAAACACCTATAGGAAACTTTGCGTGACCTGTTCAGACATGTTTCGATCGAGAAATTCGGTTCTGATTGCACACTGTGATTGCGTGCTGACCTGAAGTGAGGTTAAATCTCACAGAAACAAGAAAACTAACTGGCCAGATAGACATTAGTACTTTTCCAAGAAGCTTCAAATTTACCGTGTTTGTGCAGAAAATGGTTCTATTATTGATGATCTATCTATAACATAAACGTTTCTCTTTCGTTGTGCGTAATATATAAGAAGACAACCCCTTGTTTAGATACAATAATTTTTTTATCATCTTAAACGTTTGGGAAATCTGCACTACGATTACGAATATACTGATTTACTGTTTCTGCTCTCCTAATAGTCAACACTGCTAAGGACACGAACATGGAATGTTAATCATATTTAATACAACTACAATGGGTGTAAAACGTCTGGCATTGTATCTTTTATGGGTCATTATATATTTGTGTAATATTTTATATAAATTTCATGCATGGTGTGGATATTAATATTAATAATACAACTACAATGGGTGTAAAACGTCTGGTATTGTATCTTTTATGGGTCATTATATATTTGTGTAATATTTTATATAAATTTACTGCATGGTGTGGATATTAATATTAATAATACAACAACAATGGGTGTAAAACGTCTGGTATTGTATCTTTTATGGGTCATTATATATTTGTATAATATTTTATTTAAATTTACTGCATGGTGTGGATATTAATATTAATAATACAACTACAATGGGAGTAAAACGTTTGGCATTGTATCTTTTATGGGTCATTATATATATTTGTGTAATATTTTATATAAATTTACTGCATGGTGTGGATATTAATATTAATAATACAACTACAATGGGTGTAAAACGTCTGGCATTGTATCTTTTATGGGTCATTTTATATTTGTATAATATTTTATATAAATTTACTGCATGGTGTGGCCACCGGAGAATACAGACCTTTATTTCTTGTCTACTAATTCGGCTCTCAAAAACTACGAAGATGTGTCCGTATGTCCGTTGTTATCAATTTTGGCAGGACAATGAGGAATAATATTCTACACATGTCCACCAAGTTTCATCAAAATCCGATCATTTTCGACTGAGTTATAGAGCAAAAACCGTGTGGAAAATCAGACCCCATATTAATACAGATATTTTGTAGACTTTCGTGACCTTGACCCTCCAAAACTAATCACTTCTAAGTCAGATCATTGTTCAAATGTACACCAACTTTTGTCCAAATACATTCATGTGCGTGTTTATTTGTGTGTTTGTCAGCAAGATTTCTCAAAAACAGCTGCACACCTTCGGTGGCGGAGGTAATAAACAAAAAATATTGTTAAGTTGAATATATTTTGCTTCGATATCACAAGCAAGGTGAATCTGGTGTTACGACAGCGGAAGTCACGTGACCCTGGTAACAAGTAATGCGTTCTAGAAAGATCGGGGAACATCATGAATAATCCAGTATTTGCTAGGCGCCCTCTATTCTTGTATATAAGTGCGCCAGACAATTAATCTGGATGATATAGCGGACAGAGAGATTGAAGATATAGACGGACAATTGAGTCATCGCGGTAGTAAGTAAAGTGTGTGAATCGTTCGTTGAGAATTATAGCGTGTTTAAGTGACTGTGGAAATTAAGTGTATTGCAAAGTTGTATTGAGAAAGAATAAACTAGTTTTATTTAAGAAAGGACTTGTATCGCTGAAGTTTCTTGGGAAGAATTTCTATCGGGAATTATCAAACGAGCAGAGACTGGTAATGTGCGATAATTGGTATGTTTAACTTAGATTTAGATAAAATTTAGACAAAATTAGATATCTCTAATGTTCTGGCATATCCATCCTCAATATAGAACTTGATATCGGTCATTGTTCAGGAAGAGGTTGATTTCACTTGAAATGAAGTCAAAACGAAATAATCATATTTGGCTCTACCGGTTTTAATTATACTTACGGTTGCAGTAAGTGACACCCACTGTAAAAATATAGGTTTTTCACATGTAATCGAGAGACACTGTTTTTTGGGATAAGATAATAAAAATATTTCGGGAGAAAAGAAATTAAGTTAGTGATTTGGCAAAACGAAATTTAATTTTAGATGATTTTATAGATAAAAGAAATCAATATTTAAAAGATCAAATTAGAGTCGAATTAAAATAGGAGAAGGTCGGACGTGGCCTAGTCGTTAATGAGCCTGACTGTAGATCGGAAAGTCTGTGGATTGTGCCTGTTGCTACAGAAAAATATTATGTTCTGCCCAGTGGAAGTCAAATTTATTCGATTAAAGTAGCCAAAGGTTTTACGATGGGCGCTATTGACTAGCTGCCTTCTCACTAGTTCATCCTTTCAAAATTAGGGACAGCTATTTGCAGAGAGCCCTCTAGTAACTTAGCGCAAATATCCAAAACAAACCGAAAAACAGCTCTCCCTGAATAGACAAGCCGAATGTCAGTAGGAATTTCAAATACAATTCGTTAATAGAACATTAAAGGGGGGGGGGGCTCAAACTGCAAGCAAGCAGGACTAAGTTATGAACTTACAAATTCCCGCAATAGTTATCAACTATGTTAACAGCTCTCTGTGTACGCAAAAATATGGGATGAAACGCTAAAACTTTCAAACACTTTCTAAAATTAAACTAGATATTACAGAACAGTCTTAAGAAAGCTGTATCTACGATATGGATCTCAACAAGCTGTGTTAATTCTCTCGAGCTCACGTTTTCCTACGTAAGAAGATAATGATCTAAAATGAAGTAGTTAAGATAATAGCTGGAGAAACGTCTAGTGGACCACCATAGTTGATTTCTTGGGATATATGACGGTCTATGACAGCTTTATAAAAACATAAATTTGTTTTTCATTTATGGGCTTAGTGAAACTATATTATATTTCACTTTCGGTTGCCGTAAAAACGAGCTCTGCACTATTCAGTCACACGAGAGTAACCCACGAGTTGGCGGTTGGTGCTCTTCACTCTCTGCATTCTCTTTTGAGTCTTTCAATTCTAGATTAGAGACGGCTATAGATAATATTTATGTAACTTTGCGAGAAAATCCTAAAATCCAAACACAAACAGATCGTTACTAGAGGGTAGAAAGCTAAGAAATCTATTTATTTTACAAATAATTAATCAGCTACGTGTACGTGCGTCTAGTAAACTGAGACGCACTGTGTGGTTTGAATGTGAGTGTTGTGAATATCAATTACTTCGTTTGTTCGTTATTTGTTTTTAAACACACAAAGCTACAAAATGGGCTATCTGTTTTTAAGTAGTTATTTTATTATTTCACAATACAGTATAGAAGAAGAAATAAAAGATATATATATAAGCTTATCATTGAACTTGTGTAAAATGTCAAAGCTGCTAGTTCTTTAAATTCGAGCATGCAAACTTAACCTAAGAAATTCAAACTGTTCGTTAAAAGTTTTGAAAATTAAAAAAACTGTGTGTAAATATACAACTCAGAAATGACGGGGCAAGCTTGACCAACAAAAGAGGCAGAAAATTGCAGTCGAGGCAGTCAAACGTCGGTAGATTACTATGTGAGTCAATAAAAATTAAGATCATTCAAGAAATGAATTTATGGCTTATTCATAGAATAATTATTGGTAAAAATCAATTAGATTAACAACTTCTATTATATATAAAAGCTAGTGCGTTTTGGTAACACTATGTTCCAACAATGGTTTTTATGTCATGTTGCTTAGCAACAAAAGTATAACCTAATATTGTTATCAGTCGATGTACTGAAAGTATAAAATGAAACGTAGAGACAATAAAATTGGAAAAATATCTGTTGATTTCTTAACTTAGTCTCCGTTGATTAAATATATTTGTTTTTTTTTATTAAGAACGTTGGTGATATAACAGAAAATAACTTAATTCAGAAACTATTTAAGTTTAAAATTGAATCGATATTTTGTACTTTCATGATAAATTTTATGCACTTGGATCTAGCCTAGGAGATCCCACACTACGTGTTTACTTTAGGTTTATTATACCAAC
>NW_013666748.1:357010-359209 GCF_000517525.1 Limulus polyphemus
ACTATTTAAGTTTAAAATTGAATCGATATTTTGTACTTTCATGATAAATTTTATGCACTTGGATCTAGCCTAGGAGATCCCACACTACGTGTTTACTTTAGGTTTATTATACCAACACTCACTACACTTATAAGGTTTCACAGCACACACACACCACTCACGGCTCCTTTGCACCCTCGTCACTAAAATCGTAATGGGCAGACACTATTCTATCTCGATAAATGTATTTTGGCTTCTATGACTCCTCCTATTTCGAGAGATCAAGAGAAATCAAGCGTGACGTGACACACACTGTCATTTATATAGGTATGTATATATATTTGGTATGTATTTATATATATATATGTATGTATTCAGCTAAAAAGAATATTCCTCCATTAATCATATTTTTAATGCATAAAATTCTTAGAAACGAAAGTAGATTGCTATTTCCTTTTGTTTATTGATATTTTAAGGAACATCATTGTTAATTATGTTGATGTACAATTATCATTGTAATAAACTCAACTATTATCGTAGTACAAATCCTTAAACAGTGCCAGAATACCAGCTAATAGAAACGTTTTCCTTTTATTCTTTTACAATATGGATTTAGCAGATCATTCTTTTTGTATTAAAAACAGTAACCTTTGACCTTAGTCACAATATACCGAATGATTTACATAAAGAGGTTAAATATGTCATCTGGCGACAAGATACTCTATCTCAAAAATAAAGATTGTTATTTCAGAGTTACGTGACTTCAGTAATAAGCTTAATTAGAAAGAGAATGAAATTCAGATAGCAGCTTTTAAAGTAATACCATCCTGATTTGTTTTTGTTTTTTTCCTGTTTGTTCATGGATTTCGTGTGGCATATTTATCTCAGTCTAGCATAAAACGTTATTTCGTGCTCAAGATGTCTCGGAGTTTGTAAAGAATGAACACCACCCATAAGCTGTAGAAAAAAAAAATTACAACAACAACAACTTCTAACCATGTGTAATTAAAGTCAAAGCATTTTACATCTAAAATAAATGTCTTCATCTGCAAAATTTCAGTGTGGGAAGGGCCAAGATTGGATCTACCTGTCTCTACCTTCCATAGACTCAAGATACCATTAATGATAATGATAAGCCTTCCTACTCATATGCCTACCAGGATTTGTGTGGCTAACTAAATCTGCTTGAGTAGAAGATGAAAGAAAATGAATAGCACAATATTTGACTAGTTTCGTCTCTTTCTTGTCATCAAATTATAGTGTTTTCCTTATTATACACGTTTTGTTTGTTTAAATGTTATTTTTTATGTCTGTTTACAATAATTACATCAAATCCAAAAGTTTAAGATATATTCATTTGTTTAATCAAAGATTTTAAGGAATAAAAACTACAAATAGCCTTCATTTAAAATTACTTTTTTCAGTTCACGATTTAATTTCTAGTTTTCCGGAATTACTCATTTTATGCTTCCTTGGTCAATTAAACGGTCCGTTAGTTTACCCCCCCCCCCATCCACCCACCTACCCACTCAACCCTAGTGGCACAGCGGTAATAAGTGTGCAGGATTATGACGCTAAAAAATCGGGTTTCGATACCTGTAGTGGGCAGAGCACAGATCGCCCATTGTGTAGCTTTATGCTTAACAACAACCAAACCGAATGTTACGTCGGTCTACGATACCTGACAAGGTATACGAGACAAGTAGGTTATAAAAACCTTGACATATGCGTATCTTACTCACACTTCTGGAATTTTGTTGTTTTCCCAGTGAACCTAGAAGCTGGAAAATAAAAAAAGGTGGATTCATTCTTTACAGGTGAAAGTGTCGTATGTAAAGACCTGTAGACTGAACCATACACAAATAGTTGTATACAGTGGATTAACTTTTATTATTATTTGGGCTAAGACATTATACTCAGATAAAACAAATAATTTTAAGGTAATGTAAACACTGTACAAAATTAGTCCTGTGTCTGTTTAACCATACATGATAAAGAACCTCGCACCTTATAAATTATTTTATATGATAATTAATGCAAAGAAAAGATCTAAATAAACAAGCTAATATTAGCCTGTAACTCGCAACAATAAAAAACCATTCTAACATGATAAGAGCACATTGTTTGTCTGTACCTTCTAACAGTGCAAAACCATTTTAACATGGTAAGAGCACATTGTTTGTCTGTAACTTCTAACAAAGAAAACATTTTAACATGATA
>NW_013666748.1:359997-361009 GCF_000517525.1 Limulus polyphemus
GTTCAGGTATTTAGTTTTAAACGGGGAAAGGGAGGGATAGGTGCGATGTTCAGCTATTTAGTTTTAAACGGGGTATGGGAGGGATAGGTGCGATGTTCAGGTATTTAGTTTTAAACGGGGAAAGGGAGGGATAGGTGCGATGTTCAGGTATTTAGTTTTAAACGGGGAAAGGAAGGGGATATGTGCGATGTTCAGGTATTTAGTTTTAAACGGGGAAAGGTGCGATGTTCAGGTATTTAGTTTTATACGGGGAAAGGAGGGGATAGGTGCGATGTTCAGGTATTTAGTTTTAAACGGGGAAAGGAGGGGATAGGTGCGATGTTCAGGTGTTTAGTTTTAAGTCTTTTAATTATTCTTAATTTCAGAAATAACTAAAATCTTATCAGATAAAGGGTTTTAACATGATAAGAGCACATTGTTTGTCTATAACTTCTAACAAAGTAAAACCATTCTAACATGGTAAGAGCACATTGTTTGTCTGTACCTTCTAACAGTGCAAAACCATTTTAACATGGTAAGAGCACATTGTTTGTCTGTAACTTCGAACAATGAAAAAGCATTCTAACATGGTAAGAGCACATTGTTTGTCTGTAACTTCAAACAATGTAAAAATATTCTAACATGGTAAGAGCACATTGTTTGTCTGTAACTTCTATCAATATAAAACCATTTTAACATAACATGGAAGAATGTCTTATTCTATAACTGATATATATATATATGTGACAGTAATATTTCGAATTTTATCAAAACATCTTAGTAGACCTAAAATTATATGTAGAAACATTACTTTGTTCAAGTTCAATGATTTACAGACTGTGCTAATCAACACCATATTAAAATCCAATTGTTTTCTTGTTAGAAGTTACAGACAAACAATGTGCTCTTACCATGTTAAAATGGTTTTTGCACTGTTAGAAGGTACAGACAAACAATGTGCTCTTATCATGTTAAAATGTTTTTCATTGTTAGAAGGTACAGACAAACAATGTGCTCTTACCATGTTAAAATG
>NW_013666749.1:0-15724 GCF_000517525.1 Limulus polyphemus
AAGAATGTTTCTTAGAAACAATGTAGTGTTTTGAACAAGAAGGAATAATTCTTATAAAGAGTGTAGAGTGCTGAATAAGAAGGAATTATTCTTGCAAATAGTGTAAAATGTTGAACAGAAATGAACAGTTCCTACAAAGAGTGTTGAAAAAGAAGGAATAAAATAATTCTTACAAAGAATGTAATGTGTTGAACAAGAAGGAATAATCCTTACAAAGAGTGCAGAATGTTTAATTAACAGGAAGTAATAATTCTTAAAGGAGTGTAGACTGCTGATTAACCAGTAATATTTCATACATAGTGTAGTGTATTGAACAAGAAAGAATAAGTCTTACAAAGAGTGTACAGTATTGAACAAAAAAGAATAATTCTTACAAAGAGTGCAGAGTGTTTAATTAATGGAAAGAAATTATTCTTACAAAGAGTGTAGAGTGCTGAACAAGAAGCAGTAATTCTTACAAAGACTTTAGGGTGTTGAACAAGAAGAAATAATTATTACAAAGACTTTAGAGGACTGAACAAAATGGAATATTTCTTAAAAAGAGTGTAGAAGAAAAAGGAATAATTCTTAGAAAGACTGTAGAGTGTTGAACAAGAAGTAATAGTTCTTATAAAAAAGTGTAGAGTGCTGAACAAGAAGCAATAATTCTTGCAAATAGTTTAGGGTACTGAATTAAAAGGAATAATCCCTACAAAGTGTGTTGAACATGTAGGAATAATTCTTACAAGGAGTGCAGAGTGATTAATTACCAGGAATTTTTTGTTGTTTCGAGGTCTATCTAAGGTAGCTGGCCCTAATTTTAAAGTGATAGATTAGGGGGAAGGCAACTAGTCAATATCACTCTCCGCTAACTCTTGGGCTACTCTTTGTCAATTTATATATATATATATTATCCTCTCGACTGAAATGACGAGCATGTTCGGTGACATGATTCGATTCGAGACTCGTAGATTCTAACCACCAGGCCTATCCTGGCTCATGTGATATTTATGCAATGATGTAAAAATATTATAAAACTGATATTAGGTAATCTCAGTTATTTCGTAAAGTGTTTATTTTTTAGTGTAGAAAATTTTCACTTCGTTATTAAACCTTATTCTCCTATTTAAAAGTAGAGGAACAATAATCGAAAACAGTGTGTTATAGAACTTAAAAACATTGTGTTATAGAACTTAAAACAGTCTGCTATAGAACTTAAAAACAGTGTGCTATAGAACTTAAAAACATTGTGTTATAGAACTTAAAAACAGTGTGTTATAGAACTTAAAACATTGTGTTATAGAACTTAAAAACAGTGTGCTATAGAACTTAAAAAATCTTAATAATTGAATTTGTTGTTTGTGGTATATACAAATAAAAACAAAAAGTACGTTCAGATTTAAACTTAAGTCTTTTGATCGTATTCAAACTACAAATTTTCAAATCATTTTTGTGTATGAATATTTGTCTTGCCAGCTTTGTTTAGGCCTGTGTGTTGTATTCCATTTTGACACATCAAACCTGAGTGAAATAACTAGCAAGTTATATATCTATAAACAGAAATTAGGGGGGCGCTACTGCTTAGTTAACATCACCAGCACATGTTGACGAGATGTTCTCTTTGCACGTGCCTCACAGCCCCACGTGTACACGTGAGGTATTCTAGCTGCTCGAAGCGACCTCAGTTGCTAGGCGCCACTGTAAAATTTTGATACGCTGTCACCGTAAACACCCTTGACTCTGATTGGTCGCTGAGATAGCAATAGTTATCGATGGTTTAAAATCAGCTGTTGTAGGAGCGTCGGTGTCAGTCGACTGTGGTCGATAAACGACTTAAGTACAATAGAGAAGTGCTAGAAGTTTCTACGTTTTACTACAAACCACGAATGTACGATCTTATAGCAAACAGTCTAGCAACGTACAGGAAAACTCCACAACTGATCGTAGCTCCGGTCCAAGCCATTTGTGATTCCAACGATATGGTTCACCAGCAAGTCAATATGACAATCCATAACCTTCTTGGGAATCCAGCGTTTAAAAGTCCGACTGTTGGTGACACTCCACTGTCCTGGGTAGATTCAAAAGGTATGTTGACACAGCTAATACTGGTTAAGGTAAACACAAGGATGGTGAAAGCTAACTAAATATCAGTTCGTTAATGACTGTTTTTACAGATCTGTTGATTAGTTTATTTTCTTGTTGTTACTCAAGTTGTACTTGAAACAGATGTTTTGCGATTATAGTGTGAATCACAGTATAATCTTGGGTAAGGAAAATGGACCCAATGCTGTGTACAAATTTTAACTGAACTTTGATAAACATGTTTCAGATATACGTGTTTTAAATGTATGTTATGAAATACAGTTTATTGTAGTCTTATAATATAATATTTTATTTTCAGATGACTTTCTGCCCGAGCTAATAGACGATGTCCTTGAACCGGACAAATGTCGACTCTTGTCACAAAAACTAGAGTCCTGCTTAAAGGAAGCTAAAGATAAACAATTGCAATGTGCTGAAGTCCTCATTCCATCGAATCTCATATTTCGCATTGTGCGGGATATATTACTGATGTCTGAGAAAGAACCTTGTGGAATCCGAGGATGCGCAGTGTACGTGAATCTTGAAGAAAAGCACCTGTGTCGTCGAATTGGCAAAGTGAAATGTGATCCTGATACCGTTGCGACCTTTGAAGTCGTATTAACTCTTAAACAGGACTGTAGTAGTTGGCTAAGTCTGCGGCATCTTATACCAGCTAGACTACTTAAGAGTATAGGCCGAAACTCGCCGCTTGTTTTAAGCGAAAATTACATGCTGAATAAGAAGAAACTATACCGCTCGTCAAGTTTACATTGTTGATATTTTTATAAACGCACAATTACAAAAAATGTGTATGCTTGTATCTGTGTATGATTGTATGCTTGTATCTGTGTATGAATGTATGCTTGTATCTGTGTATGAATGTATGCTTGTATCTGTGTATGAATGTATCTGTGTATGAATGTATCTGTGTATGAATGTATGCTTGTATCTGTGTATGAATGTATGCTTGTATCTGTGTATGAATGTATGCTTGTATCTGTGTATGAATGTATGCTTGTATCTGTGTATGAATGTATGCTTGTATCTGTGTATGAATGTATGCTTGTATCTGTGTGTGATTGTATGCTTGTATCTGTGTATGAATGTATCTGTGTATGAATGTATGCTTGTATCTGTGTATGAATGTATGCTTGTATCTGTGTATGAATGTATGCTTGTATCTGTGTATGAATGTATGCTTGTATCTGTGTATGAATGTATGCTTGTATCTGTGTATGAATGATTCTACTGTATAAAAGGTGAGGGATAATATAAACTGTTACGCAACAGCCGCTGGTCCGGGTTTTCTTGTATGAAATTTGGACCTAACCTTGGAGTATATTCGTCTCTTTTTTTGTATATATAAGCATTTGACATTATAGTATTTTACGTGTTCTTTGCTCAAGACTGTGATCAGCACTTCTGTAAAACAGCAATTTATGTTTTTGTGTTTACTTGTTTATGGATTACGTAACAAAAAGTGAGATTGACAAAAAAGAGAAAAAACGTCAATATATAAAGATCTTAAACATCCATATATTTCATTGTTTCTGCTAGTCAACAAATCATCGCATTTCTACACCGAACTGTCTAAAATGAGCTTAATTTAAAATTAAAACGACAAAAGAATCTGTACTATAAAATAATTCAGTTTGTATTATATTCTAGTCTTTTTGTCAATTATCGAAGTCGATGTGTAATATGCACTGAACAACAGTATCATTATCTTCCGCCAGAAGATAGCTTTCGTCACTGTAAACAAAAAAATTGTACCAAGTGAGACTAATGGCCCTTCTTTTGTGCAGCATTGTTT
The DNA here is from genome assembly GCF_000517525.1 of Limulus polyphemus. Lineage (NCBI taxonomy): Eukaryota > Metazoa > Arthropoda > Merostomata > Xiphosura > Limulidae > Limulus > Limulus polyphemus. Next base: position 3,875 of record NW_013666749.1, read on the forward strand.
TCTCCAGTATTTTACAACATTTAAAACAAAATAAACTATTCTTGACTTAGAATGAAAGTGTTTGGTGCTATTTCTTTTATATAAAACATGTATTTTCAGAATATTTTGTAATACGTACTTACAGTGATTACGTATTATCAATACATGACATTCTAAAATAATTCATAAAAATGACACAGTATATAAACAAGAGCAATCGGACAGAATGCATACCCTCGCCCCTCCGCAAATGTATGGTTTTAATGTACGCCTGAAATTCGGTCCTAAACAGATCACTGTTTACAGAGTTATTATTAAAAACTAAAAAAATGTCGTATATCTCCATTATAAAAATGTTCCAAAGTGATCCAGATCCGTACCAGATTTAGGGAGGACCGTCCTACGGGGACACCTTATCTCCTCTAAAAATGTCACGTAAATCAACATAATATTTTTGGAGATAAGCGCGCGGACATACATACATACGGACCCTAATACAATACCTCGGGGGGAAGGCAATAAGTTTATCACTGAATAATTATAGATAAGCATAGACTCGTTTTTGTGATAAAGCGTTTTACAATTTTGTAAAGCACTGCTATACAGAATAAAAATTAAAACTGTATTTACAAGTTCATTCCCAAATTGAAAAAATATATATTTCTCATCCTATCAGAATATTGCTAAGAAATATTTGAGCATGTCATTAAATACTATTTGAAAGTTCTAAATGTTTATTCTGGTCAAGAGAAATAATGAAACTACTAAGTATTTATAATAGATGAATGTGATATTCAACTCGTAACGTGTTTAGCGCCATCTGTTTACTAATTTATTAAAACATTATAAACGTGATTATACTAAACATCAAGCCACCATAGTGACACAGCGGCAAGTCTGCGGACATAAAACTTTAAAAGCCGGATTCTGGTACTAGTGGTGGACACAGCACAGATAGCCCATTATGTAGTTTTATTCTTAATTACAAACAAACTAAAGGTCAGCCAAGTATTATCTTTCTTTTTTTTTTTTTAGTTTGTATGAACTAACCTAACGAAGTAATTAAAATGACGATTTTTATTTAATTTTATAAATAATTTAATAAAAATCACTCACTTAATAAGATTCTGGATGAAAACTAGAGCATTTTTGTCGATAATAATTTGTTACCAAATCTTGACATTTAACTTGCATTGTTTCATCATGTAAAACCATTGTCGTTTTTTCAGTTCTACGTATATGAAAGGTTAAGCACTGGCAAGTCGTACCCTCACATTTTAATAAATATTGTTACGTCTCCGTTCGTTAGTTAATTTTCCGTAAAAATTCTTTCCGAAGAAACTTTAGCGATACAAGTCCTTTCTTAAATAAGACTGGTTTATTTTTTCTGAATACAACTTTGCAATACACTTAATTTCCACAGTCACGCTATAATTCACAACGAACGACTCACGTACTCGACTCAATTGTCAGTCTCTCTCTGTCTGCAGTTCAATTACCTTGTTGCCGTCACTTCTTACAGGTCTTATATATATACAAGAATACCGCATATCTAGTAACCTCTCGAGGCTTCAGGAAGGGACGTGAACGTTCGAGAATATGACGTGTTACTAGAGTCACGTGACCCCCCGCTGTCGTAACAATATAAAACTAACACACACTTTTAAAGCCGAGCTCACAGAAAAACCATATATGTGAAGTTATGTTAAGATCATTATACGATACCAATATGAGAATTTGAAATTTATCCGTTATCGTGTATTTAATCGTGATGAAAAAGATACTTGTCTCCCGCAAAACAGTTTCACCTGATCCGTTTAGGTGTTTATGTTTACTGAAAATAACATTTTATTCTTTTCTTAAAATACGTTTAAATTGTTCTTTTGAAAATGGTTTACAGAAAAGGGAACTAAAGGTATTTGTAAGAATTATTCCTTCCGGCTAATTAAACACTCTGCACTCCTTGTAATAATAATTTATTCTTGTTCAACACTGTACACACTTTGTAAGAATTATTCCTACATGTTCAACACACTTTGTAGGGATTATTCCTTCCTGGTAATTAATCACTCTGCACTCCTTGTAAGAATTCTTCCTCAACACTCTACACACTTTGTAAGAATTATTCCTACATGTTCAACACACTTTGTAGGGATTATTCCGGCTCTCTCAGAGAAACTATTGTTAATATTAAAATAACATAAATATGAAACAACTTTACCAAAGAAAATAAATGGTTAAAACTAATAACAGCAGGAGTTTGAGGAAATATATTTAAAATTAAGTAAACAGAAGTATGTTAAACAGCATCAAGCCAATTAAATAAACACAAGCATAATAAACAGCATTAAGCCAATTAAGTGAACAGAAGTATGTTAAACAGCATCAAGACAATTAAGTAAACAGAAGTATGTTAAACAGCATCAAGACAATTAAGTAAACAGAAGTATGTTAAACAGCATCAAGACAATTAAGTAAACAGAAGTATGTTAAACAGCATCAAGACAATTAAGTAAACACAAGCATGTTAAACAGCATTAAGCCAATTAGTGAACAGAAGTATGTTGAACAGCATCAATTAAATGTATAAGACAAAGTTTTTATTTAGTGACCTAAGTTGCAATGCTGGGAATCAAGGCATGCATGCTTTATTTCCTCTTCAATAGTAGCTGACTGGCGTTTATTTTATGCTTTATTTAAGTATTGATTACTGTTGCAATTTGCGTGCGAATATTTGGGTTATATTGTAAAAACAATATCAATATTTTATTACAATATCTTAATTTATATATGAAGTTTGCATTTTTATTTTCAAACAAGAAATTTCACAGTTCTCCTCATTTATGTCTTCGTAAAACATTAAGTTTTTCTAATAATAATTGAGAGGGTGATACTCCTTAATCATGTTAACTTCATGACGATAGTTGATAACGCTAAAATTAAAAATGCAGTTTGAATATAGAAAAATACTATATAGTTGCCTAAATTTACGACAACAGGGGTGTCTTCAGTTAATACTGTATACAGTCACGCAGCGATATTTAATAAAAGAGGTTTTCTTCAGTAAAATGATGAAGTTACGAGAGCTCACACAACGGAAATAGCTGTAATTCTTACACCAGCCGCCAAGTACATATTCTTCTTGCCTTTCAGATGAATAATATTTGCCAGTAGCTAGGGTTATGTTGTCATCGATAAACTTCTAAATAAGATAGCGTAATTTAAGAAGAAGAAAAAAAAACAACTGATATTTCGCGGAATATGCTGTTTCTCATCATCAAAAGGTTATAGACACAGATATGTACTGTGAGTGATTGTCTGTTTATATTTATATGTGGAGTATATGCGAATCCATGTTTGTATGTGTGGACATAAATATCTTCAACACATAATTGGATGTTAATTTCTTTCTTCCTTTTTCTAAGAAAGTATTGAAGTAACTGTACGATTTCTAACATACTGTTGCGTCAGCGAGGTCACGTGACTAGTGTCACGCCACGTCCTTCTCGAACCTTCGTGAATTATTGGGAGACTACTAGATTGGGGGTAGTCTGGTATATATAAGATGGTCACAACGTGACGGAATAAGGAGTAATTGAACTGCAGTCAGAGAGTGTGTAATTGAACTGAGTATTGTCGAGCACGAGCATGTGAGACGTTCTAGCGTTTGTTATAGAGCGACTGTTGAAATTAAGTGTATCGGTAAAGTTGTATTCGGAAAGAATAAACCAGTTTTATTTAAGAAAGGACTTGTGTCGCTAAAGTTTCGTTGGAACGAATTTACGGAAAATTAATTAATGAACGAACGGAGACGTAACAATACTGTTACGTCTCTGGTCGTTAGTTAATTTATACATACAAGAATATATATATACAAGAATACCGCATATCTAGTAATCTCTCGACACTTCAGGAAGGGACATGAACGTTCTAGAAGCGCATGACGTGTTACTAGTGTCACGTGACCTCCGCTGTCGTAACAATACTGTCTACACTAAGCGTTTTCTGTTTGTTTATAATTTAAACAGTAATTTTGTCGGTAGTTATACACCAGACACTGCACAGGACGTTTCATTATTTGTAAGTTTTTGTAGACTCTTACAAAAGAGATCTAAACCATTAAGAGATGTAATATTCTCTGAAGAAGTAAATCATGGGAGGTGTGACAAAAATATAAAACACCAGTAATCAGTGTTTTGTGTGTTTTGTTTAAATTGTCTAATCCGTTCTGTTAATTTATTATATTCTTGACATTTAGAGATAAGACAAATAAACTGGTTGAACAGTTCTTGAAACTTTCACTATATGTAATACATACATATATATATATATAACCTTTACAACAGTAAATCAAAACGTATTTTCACATTTATTTCAATATGTTATACGAGATATGATGTTCAGGTAAGCATGTCCATACACTGTAGTGTGCAAGAGTTACACCTAATCTATTATATCTATTTACGATTTCGTTTATCTTTTAGAGACGTTGATTAAATCCTTGCTTCCTTATCCTAGTCATGGGATGCTCTGGATCTCATTCATAGCAATTTAGGCCGAGGAAAAATAATTAAAATGCATAGCATAGGTACGCTTGATACAGAATAGTTAACTCAGTCTACGTCATTCAATTAAATAAACCCACGAATATTCAAGTGACAGTTGATGGATAATAATATTGTTGTAAGCTATATTTTTAATGTTTTAATCTAAATGTTAGTTAAAGAGGGCTACAGGTGTTAATGATGACGTTAAGATCACAAGGTTTAACCAAATATGCCTAGAACATCTAGAAAACACTAAGGGTGTGAGGTAGTGCTCTAGCATAGTTAAAGCTAGTTTATAAATAGCTGTGAAGTTGTCAGGATAGAGAGTAAACCAGTCAGTGTATTCGATATCACGGTCACATTGTATTAGTAAGTTGATTTATTTTACGTTAGTTAACGTCTTTTGTAGGGTAAACCTTTAACAAGTAACAGCAGTATACGTGTTCAAGTTTGTAGAAAAATTACAGAAGTAGAAGCAAAAAAAATTGTTATCTTTACGTAGGCTGGACACTGAATTATTTGTACCAAATAATTTAAAACAATCTGCCAACGTAAATAACAATGCCATAACAATATGATACTGAATTATTCCTGCCAAAGTGCATTGAAAAAACAAACGAACAAATATATACGGTGTTATAAAAGATCTGCGTAGCTTTAGAAATAATTTCATGTTTTATAAACTGGGCTAATTCGGTAGGAAAATAAATGTATTATTTGTTTGTCGTACGTACTCTGCTCAACAGGCTATTTCATAAGCCAGATCTTTTGTTACTTGTCGCTATTCAGTCTTCCTACCTTCCTTATGAAAACTGTTAATTTTGTAACCAAAGAAACGGTATATTGATTTCATTGAACATTCGCAGAATTAAGTTTATCATAATGTCCTCAGTATCAAATACTAAAGTGACTACTATACGTTTGGCAGACAAACATAAAACAGGTACAACTTTATAATATACGACACACTGCACTACGTATTCACTCTCAATATTAATTTTATAATTATAGAATAATCATTTCTAGAACACTTAAAACTAACAATATTTTATTTTCATGAAAAAGAAACTTAAAATAGTTAAAAAAAGAAGTTTTTTTTGCAACTGAAAGGAAACACATTGTTGATTTTACCAGGGAAGAAGAGTATACGCTGTGTTAGACGTATGTCACCTTGAGAAAAGCGATGCTTACGTGAGTAGCGTCACGTGGGTGTTCGTGGTAAATTGTTTATCTGTTCCAGTACCCAAACAGAAGTATGTTAAACAGCATCAAGACAATTAAATGAACAGAAGTATGTGAAACAGCATCAAGACAATGAAGTGAACACAAGCATGTTAAACAGCATCAAGCCAATTAAGTGAACACAAGCATGTTAAACAACATCAAGACAATTAAGTGAACAGAAGTATGTTAAACAGCATCAAGACAATCAAGTAAACAGAAGTATGTGAAACAGCATCAAGACAATGAAGTGAACACAAGCATAATAAACAGCATCAAGATAATTAAGTAAACAGAAGTATGTTAAACAGCATCAAGCCAATTAAGTGAACAGAAGTATGTTAAACAGCATCAAGACAATTAAGTAAACAGAAGTATATTGAACAACATCAAGACTGTTAAGTAAACAGAAGTATGTTAAACAGCATCAAGCCAATTAAGTAAACACAAGCATAATAAACAGCATTAAGCCAATAACAAAGTGCTGACATCTTTTTGAGCGTGAACAGAAGTATGTTAAACAGCATCAAGCCAATTAAGTGAACACAAGTATGTTAAACAGCATCAAGACAATTAAATGAACAGAAGTATGTTAAACAGCATCAAGACAATTAAATGAACACAAGTATGTTAAACAGCATCAAGACAATTAAGTTATTTTTATTTGTAATGTTTATTTAAGCTGTTTACCTATAAAGTATTAGTGAATATTAAAAGGTTTTAAGACGTGAGCTTGGCCTACTTTTATTTGTAATGTATTTTAGGCTGTTTACTGATAATTTAAAAGTGGATACTACAAGTTTTTAAAACCTGAACTAGTTATATTTTTACTTGTAATATTTATTTAAGCTGTTTACTGATAATTTAAAAAATTGATGTTATAAGGTTTTAAGATGTGAGCTCAGCCTACTTTTATTTGTAATTTATATTTAGGCTGTTTACTGATAACTTAAAAGTGGATACTACAAGTTTTTAAAACCTGAACTAGTTATATTTTTATTTATAATATTTATTTAAGCTGTTTACTGATAATTTAAAAAGTTGATGTTACAAGATGTTAGCTCGGTCTACTTTTATTAATATGACAGGAGTTATCTGCTCTGGTTTCTTGCACTATTAAAAATAAAATATATTCATTCTACCACTTCTGTTTCTTATCTGTAATCATTTATAAATATAATCGCTCTATACTTATGAAATTTTTACAATATTAATTAGTTTTCGAAATTCTTCAATGAACGACTTTCTTTCATTGATGAACTCGCCAACAAAGCCACGAATCATCAGTAAATCATCTGAAATACAAACTTCATCTACTCAATTTGTAACACTCGAACTTTTTATTACCACTTCAGTTATCAACGCAAAAAAAAGAAGAAGGTTTTCCACGTGTACGGTGACTGTTCGTTCGACCGTGCCGCGCAAGGTCAACGCAAGACCGCAAAACAGGTTAAGCACACGTTCGAGCATGTTCGTACTTCGGGACCGTCGATGAAGTTCAAAATGCATTACGAGAAGGAAAATGGGATTCAATCTCTTCATATCGTAACGAAAGATCGATGAATACAGTATTTAAAAGTACTGATTTTTAGATAGGTTTACTCAAAAAATTTAAAATAAGATTTAATTACAGAATATTATCATGTGTTTTAGGTAAGAACTAGATATTCCAACATTCACCAATACTTTACCGGTAAACAGCTTAAATAAACATTACAAATAAAAATATATCTAGTTCTTACCTAAAACACTTCCAACATTCACCAATACTTTACCGGTAAAAAGCTTAAATAAATATTAAATATGTACTCACTTAAAGCGAATATGCTGACATATCATTATGTTGAAATATTGATCATTATAGAACACAATATATTTTTAGGAGAAAGTAAATCAGTACAATCTTTAATGCATTATATATTTGGAAACCAATGCTTAATGATAATAATAATAATAAAACGATTGAAACAAGATATCAACTTGTAGCTGACTGTTTTGTTACCTTAATTATGGTGAGCTAACATCCACTTTCATGTTTTTATGGTGAGATTTTTGTGCTTCAACACAATGACAGCGAGGTAGCCAAATTTGAAGGTGCACAAAGTCTTTGTCTCCTAGCAACAAGCTGAAAGACACTTGTGGGCACTCAAGTGAAAACAATCAGAGATGCTAGGACCTTTTTATGGATCTAAAAACAGCAGTAACCGCCTAGCAACAAACAGAATAATAAAAGGCAGTAGTCAAGTGTGAAATGATGCAGTTGTTAGGAAGTTTTGAATGATTATTTATTCAGTCAGAAAAGTTGTTGCTTAGCAATAAGCTGAATAATGACAATGAAGTGTCAGGTGTGAATTTCGCAGGTCTTAATGAAAACATATCAATATAATCTTAATCGAAAATAAAATGGCGCCATAAACCCAAACAACCTGTCCGTCGAGGTCACTAATCAACTACTTAATTATTCAAACTTCCATTTAACGATAAATAAATAAATAAAAACTTTCTTATTCGCTATATTCAAAAAATTCAAGAACATCTTCTCGTAAATAGTTCCAGAAATTAATAATCAAAAGAAAAGTTATTCTGCCGTTATGGCCAGACATCTGTGGGAACATCACTCGACAAAGAATTTACATCCAGCTTGTACAAACCATTAGTGACTAGGGCCACATCTAGATCTGCTACTTTCCAGCGACTGGCAAACACCTAAATTACAACAATATAAGCTGTTCATAAAATATTTTCCAAATAGATATTACAAAACTCTGCAATCATCCTTAGAAGTTTTCGTTTCTCGTAGAAAGTTCCTGAAATTACAAAAAAAACTGTTTCTGACATAAACGAGATAATTGTAACTAGTCAATTATTATACATTATAAGAGTAAATAAGCCAGCTAATTACGTCCATCTAGGTTCCGTAAAATACTATATTTTGTAGTGATGGTACAATGAAACCTGAAAACACAATACTACATGTTTACCGAAGCATTACAGTCCTCACCAAAAGTACATTGCACCTAACTTTGCTAAATTATTTTTAATGCCAAAGGTCATTGACGAGTTTGTACAAATAATTATTTTAACCCACATTTTCCCATCACAAAGAGAGAAATAAAACGTCTCATCTGATTCACAGAATACTGCGGCGTTTGATTTTGGTTTTCCTTCTTAGGAAGGTTATCCGAATAATTTTTAATAACCACCTTTGTCTACGAAGCCTCTGTATCTGACGAAGGTACCCTCTTCGGGGTTAAAGTAGCAGATCTAGCATATAAGGAAACATCCCTGAAGAAGCATGACAAATGTAAAGACAGGAATAACATCTTGAACTAACTCTTGCTGGAAAGTAGCAGATCTAGCATATAAAGAAACATCCCTGAAGATTCATGACAAATGTAAAGACAGGAATAACATCTTGAACTAACTATCGCTGGAAAGTAGCAGATCTAGCATATAAAGAAACATCCCTGAAGATTCATGACAAATGTAAAGACATGAATAACATCTTGAACTAACTCTCGCTGGAAAGTAGCAGATCTAGCATATAAGGAAACATCCCTGAAGAAGCATGACAAATGTAAAGACAGGAATAACATCTTGAACTAACTAAGGTAAGAATCGAGATGTTTCATGTAACATGTTTGAAGAAGTTTACCACATGAATATGATTAGTCAATGAAAACTGAGTCAGGTCAGAGTTAGAAGTGACAGTTATCGTGCCGATTGAGTCACCCGATGAGTAGGACGTACCTTAGTATCGGAATTTCAGTTCAAAACTTGTATTTTAAGTTAGGTCTACATTAGTTTTGGAGTTTATGTTAAAAAGTTTATTTGCGAACTAATGCCTGTAACTTGTGTCAAAATTAACGTTGCCTAAAGCAAACGTTATTGATGAAATAAATTAATTCGTTATCGTCACGTGAACTGCACTTGGTATTATTTTTATCAAACACTTCAAAAGAACTCGCTCGACGATCACGTTACAAAAATATCTTTGAAACAATGGCGAAATAACTTTTTCTTATCTAGTAATTTTAAATATTTAAGTTATTTAACAATCCGTTTTGTAAAAGAATATTCATAGTATTTGGCTTAAGATGTTTATCAGTCAGACTGTACTGCCATAAGGTCAGTTGTTTATCGTAATATAAGGACTACACAGTTCACTGCATACATAAAAGCTCCAGGCAACAATCTCTGACATAAGGATGTTGATCCTGATTTGCACATGATATCCAAAGTGAGACATAATATTAAAGTCTCCCTTCTCGTTGGGTTCTAGTGGTTAGTGGGGTGGACCATGGATCCAAAGTTATATAGTTCGTGTCTTGTTGCCATCTCCTCCCCACCCCGATACTATGTGCGAGTTTTTTTATAATTCTGATGTAACGTTAATGTCAGTGTTAATTGAAGTGTTTATGATTTTAAATATCAACGGTGATTAACTGTCTAGTCCCTTGAAATGTCAGTGTTTGATATAGCATATTTTAACGATAACGACTCAAATTTTCAACCTTACCGGCGAAACAGAACAGAGAATATATATTTATACTCGATGTAACGAGGTTATATAGATTCAAAAGCTAGAGTCCTGAAATACCAGCATACAACTAACCTTCACATATTGTATTTTGTAACTTTAGAAACTCTTTAAATCAGTAAATATGTTTTCTACAATAAAATATATTTCTTTAATTTGATGTTTTTGAAAGTTTAGAACATCTCATGCTTATGAAATACTCTACTTTATATGCAAGAAAATAAACAACCGAAGTCCAATAAAATACAAAATGTAAAACACAGTGGAGTATTTTCATGACATCTCTGTGTATATTCTATTTTTTCATGGACGTGTACTGTCACTCGTTATAACATTTTGCTGTTTTTTGTTATAATTTGCACTTCGTTGTTCTTTTGTCTCAGAACGAGATAAATTACCGTTTGAGGTTTAGCCTGTAAATGATTTTTTATTTTATAGAGTTACCCTTAGTTGTAAGGGATGGTGATCAAGGTATAGTTATATGTTAGAAAGTAGAATACATTATCGAGCTGAAATGCATTCGTTGGAATAAGATTAATTTGTTTTATTAATGTTTTTTAATAAGGAGTTGTCAATATGTACGACCCGAGAAGGAGGGAGATTTTCTGAAGACTCTTTTAAGATACTCTAAATTTTCTTCTTTTTTTTAAAGCACTAAATTTGTGTTTTAGTAAAGCTTCAATCTCGATAAAGTTGATGAAAAGAAATGTAATATTTTAACTAATAATTAAAGATATTGTTAATTTTGTTCGAGTCTTAACTGTTTCTTTTAAAAATCCAGCATAAGGTTTTGGTGTGAGATCCTATCATTCATATGCTTAGCTTTAAATAAAGCGTGATAAAAAAAATCAGAGTTATAATTGCCGAGATTTGTACTAGGCCGAAATTATATAATAGGTATATTTTTTATACATTATCTACGTATGATTCAAAAAATTTATCGCTGGTTATATTCATATTTTTAGAATAACGTATGGTGCAACAATTTATAAAAGAGATATTCTGATTTTTCTGGAGGAAGCGTGTAAAGGAGGTGCTGTAATATAAAACATGTCATTCCTAGTCTGTTTATGTGATGTAAGCAGCAACTGTGTGCTGTAATATAAAATATGTTATTCCTAGTCTGTTTATGTGATGTAAGCAGACACAGTTGGCTGTGATATAAAACATGTCATTCCTAGTCTGTTTATGTGATGTAAGCAGCAACTGTGCAGACTAGGAATGACATGTTTTATATTACAGCACACAGTTGCTGCTTACATCACATAAACAGACTAGGAATGACATGTTTTATATTACAGCACACAGTTGCTGCTAACATCACATAAACAGACTAGGAATGACATGTTTTATATTACAGCACACAGTTGCTGCTTACATCACATAAACAGACTAGGAATAACATATTTTATATTACAGCTCACAGTTGCTGCTTACATCACATAAACAGACTAGGAATGACATGTTTTATATCACAGCAATATTAAAACACTATAAACCTTATCTCTTAGGTTGGTAAATAACATAATAAAAACACTATAAACCTTGGTTATTTACCAACCT
>NW_013666749.1:16568-19231 GCF_000517525.1 Limulus polyphemus
ACACTCTTTGTATGAATTATTTCTTATTGTTCAACATTCTACACTTTTTGTGAAAATATGTCCTTCTAATTAAGCTTTCTACATTCTTTGTAAGAATTATTAGTTCTTGTTCAACACCCTACACAATTTGTAAGAATTATTCCTTCTTGTTCAAAACACTACATTGTTTCTAAGAAATATTCTTTCTTGTTCAGCATTCTACACTCTTTGTATGAATTATTTCTTATTGTTCAACATTCTACACTTTTTGTGAAAATATTTCCTTCTAATTAAGCTTTCTACATTCTTTGTAAGAATTATTAGTTCTTGTTCAACACCCTACACAATTTGTAAGAATTATTCCTTCTTGTTCAACACTCTACGCTCTTTGTAAGATTTATTTCTTATTTTTCAACATTTTACATTTTTTGTGAGAATTATTCCTTCGTGTTCAACACACTTTGTAGGAATTATTTCATTTTGTTCAAAACTCTACACTCTTTGTAATAATTATTCCTTCCAGTTAATTAAACACCCTGCACTCTTTTTAAGGATTATTCCTTTTGTTCAACATTCTAAACTCTCTGTAAGAATTATTCCTACCTGGTAATTAAACACACTGCACTCTGTATAAGGATAATCCCTTCTTGTTCAACAATCTACAATCTTTATAAGAATTATTCCTTCCTGTTAATTAATCACTCTGCACTCCTTGTAAGAATTCTTCCTCAACACTCTACACTCTTTGTAAAAATAATTCCTTCTTGTTCAACACTCTACACACTTTATACGAATTATTCATTCGTGTTCAACAGTGTTTGTAGGAATTATTCCTTCTTGTTTAACACTGTACACTTTTTAAATTTTATTTCATCTTGTTCAGCACTCTACACTCTTTATAAGAATTATTTTGCCCTATTAATTAATCACTCTGCACTCCTTATAATAATTATTACTTCTTTTTCAACACTTTACACTCTTTGTAAAAATTATTCCTTTCTGTTAATTAAACAATCTGCACTCTTTATAAAGATTATTCCTTCTTGATCAACATTCTAAACTCTATATAAGAATTATTTCCTCCTGTTAATTAAGCACTCTACACTCTTTGCAAGTTTTATTCCTTCTTGTTCAACACTCTACACTCTTTGTAAGAATTAGTCCTTTTTGTTCAACACGCTACACTCTTTGTAAGAATTATTCCTTCTTGTTCAGTACTCTATACTTTTTGTAAGAATAATTCCTTTTTCTTTTACACTCTTTTTTAAGAAATATTCCATTTTGTTCAGTACTCTAAATTCTTTGTAACAATTATTTCTTCTTGTTCAATACCCTAAATTCTTTCTAAGAATTGTTTCTTCTTTTTCAGTACCCTAAATTATTTGCAAAAATTATTGCTTCTTGTTCAGCACTCTACACTCTTTGTAAGAATCATTCCTTCTCATTAATTAAACACTCTGCACTCATTGTAAGAACTATTTTTTCTTGTTCAACACTCTACACTTTTTATAATAATAATTCATTTTCCTTCTACACTCTTTTTAAGAAATTTTCTTTTTTTTTCAGTACTATAACTTCTTTTTAACAATTATTTCTTCTTGTTCAACATCCTAAATTATTTGCAAGAATTACTGCTTCTTGTTCTTGTAAAAATCATTTCTTCCCTGTTAATTAAACACTCTGCACTCTTTGTAAGGATTATTCCTTCTTGTTCAACACACTACATTCTTTGTAAGAATTATTTTATTCCTTCTTTTTCAACACTCTACACTCTTTGTAAGAACTGTTCATTTTTGTTCAACATTTTACACTATTTGGAAGAATAATTCCTTCTTATTCAGCACTCTACACTCTTTATAAGAATTATTCCTTCTTGTTTAAAATGCTACATTGTTTCTAAGAAATATTCTTTCTTGTTCAGCATCCTACACTCTTTGTAAGAATTATTTCTTATTGTTCAACATTCTACACTTTTGTAAAAAAAATTTTCTTCTACTTAAGCACTCTACACTCTTTGTAAGAATTATTCCTCCTTGTTCAACACTCTACACTCTTTATAATAATTATTTCTTACTTTTCAACATTTTACACTTTTTGTAAGAATTATTCCTTCGTGTTCAACACACTTTGTAGGAATTATTTCTTTTTGTTCCAAACTCTACACTCTTTGTAATAATTATTCCTTCCAGTTAATTAAACACTCTGCACACCTTGTAAGAATTATTTCTTCCTGTTAATTAAACACTCTGCACACCTTGTAAGAATTATTTCTTCCTGTTAATTAAACACTCTGCACTCCTCGTAAGAATTATTCCTTCTTACTTAACACTCTACACTCTTTGTAAGAATAATTCATTCTTGTTCAATACTCTACACACTTTGTGAGAATTATTCCTACATGTTCAACACATTTTGTAGGAATTATTCCTTTTTGTTCAACACTCTTTGTAAGAATTATTCCTTTCTGGTAATTAAACACCCTGCTTTCTTTATAAGTATTATCCCTTCTTGTTGAACACCCTACACTCTTTTAAGAGTTATTTCTTTTTGTTCAACATGCTACACTCTTTTGAAAAAATATTATTTTATGTTCAACAGTCTACACTAATAATGGCTGGAGATGGCTTAAATGGGTAATGAAGAAAAATTTTAATATAAGTTTAACATAACAGCAAATGTACAAC
>NW_013666749.1:20231-22246 GCF_000517525.1 Limulus polyphemus
AAACTTATATTTAAAGTTTTTTTCATTACCCATTTAAGCCGTCTCCAGCCATTATTAGTCTCAAAGTGGGTTCCTCGTCATCGAACAGTCTACACTGTTTTAAGAATTATTTCTTCCTGTTAATTAAAAACTCTGCACTCTTTGTAAGAAATATTCCTCCTTGTTCAGCACTCTATACTTTTTATAAGAATCATTCCTTCCCATTAAGTACACACTCTGCACTTTTTGTAAGAATTATTCTTTCTTGTTCAACATTCTACAATCTTTATAAGGATTATTCTTTCTTGTTCAAGACTCTACATTCTTTATAAGATATATTCCTTCTTGTTCAGCACTCTACACAATTTGTCAAAATTATTCCTTCTTGTTCAACACTGTACACTTTGTAAAAAGTATTTATTCTTGTTCAGCACTCTATACTCTTTGTAAGAATTAATTCTTCTTTTTCAGCATTCTATACTCTTTGCAAGAATTATTCCTTTTTCTTCAACATGCTACACACTTTGTAAGAATTATTCCCTCTTGTTCAGTACTCTAAATTCTTTGTAACAATTATTTCTTCTTGTTCAACACCCTAAAGTATTTGTAAGAATCATTTCTTCTCATTAATTAAACACTCTGCACTCTTTGTAAGAATTATTCTTTTTTTTGTTCAATACTCTACACTCTTTGTAAGAATTATTCTTTCTTGTTCAAGACGCTACACTATGAATGAAATATTCCTGATTATTCAGCAGTCTACACTCCTTTAAGAATTATTTCTTCCTGTTAATTAAACACTCTACACTCTTTGTACGAATTATTCTTTTTTTGTTCGATACTGTTGCGTCAGCGAGTCACATGACTTAAGCACTTCTACTTAAGCACTCTACACTCTTTGTAAGAATTATTCCTCCTTGTTCAACACCCTACACAATTTTTAAGAATTATTCCTTCTATTCTTATTTTTCCAACATTCTACACTTTTTGTAAGAATTATTCCTTCTGCTCAACACTCTTTTGTAGGGATTATTTCTTTTTTTCAAAACTCTACACTCTTTGTAAGAATTATTTCTTCTTGTTCAGCACTCTAC
Source organism: Limulus polyphemus (assembly GCF_000517525.1). NCBI lineage: Eukaryota > Metazoa > Arthropoda > Merostomata > Xiphosura > Limulidae > Limulus > Limulus polyphemus. The sequence continues at coordinate 21,305 of NW_013666749.1, forward strand.
GTGAATTATGTTGGTTTCTCTAGGTTTTACCACAATTTCACGACACCCAGATGATATAAACTTTGCCTTAATATTACACGCTTTTTAAAGAAACATAAAATTTTAAAATATTTAATCTTTGGCGACTAATGATCCGTGGATATAAATAAAGCTGTAAAGGCAATGATGATGATACATGGTATAAATCTTCCTGTTTATGGAGCCAGTGATGATAACTTATGTGTATACAGCTACTCGTCAGTAGCTGCACTGATGATGAGTTGTTGCTATAAAGCTACTTATCAGTGGCTGCAGTGATGATGAATCGTGGACATAAAGCTTTTAGTTTGTGGCAGTGATGAAAATCCATGAATATAGGGCTTCCCGTATGGCGACAAATGGTGGTGATCAGTAAGTAGGTATAAAGCGAAAATTATCACGTGAAAAATATTTTGTATTAATCTATATGTGTTATTTAACTTGAAAATATTCAGAAAACGTATATATTGTTACATTTTTTTTATTTCTTTTCAGTATTGTTACGTCTCTGTTCGTTTGTTAACTTCCCGTATAATTTCTCTCGGATGAAACTTAAGCGACACAAGTCCTGTCTTAAATAAACTAGTTTATTCTTTCTCAATACAACTTTGCAATACACTTAATTTCCACAGTCACTTTAACTTAAACACACGCACTTTAATTACGGTAACTACCGCTCACTTGACTCAATTGTCCGCCTCTATCTCTGTGTCTGCTATTCTATCATCTATACCATGGGTCACCAAACTACGGCCAGAGGGCCGTATCCGGCCCGCGAGGTCAGTTTATCCGGCCGCCGCTGCACTGAGCTAAAATATAATTATTTATATTGAAATATCATAGATTGTAGATAAACTTACTATGTAGAAGAAATTAAAATAAATGTAAGTAAAAATGTACAAATTTGTCTAATCTAATTTTTGC
>NW_013666749.1:23246-24673 GCF_000517525.1 Limulus polyphemus
AGATTCGGATATGTGCACACTGGGTGTGATATAACTATCTTATTGCTAACGTCGCCTTCTTTGTATAACTTTTTGGTAAATAAACATGTTTGTTGTCTTTATTTTTTTGTATTCACTGTATTGTATTGAAAAAAATGGTTATGCGACCCGCGCTCGTCATTCTCTCAGTTATCTGGCCCGCTGTGAAAAAGTTTGGTGACCCCTGATCTATGTTGTCACTTCTCGCCGGTCTTATATATATACGAAATAGAGGGCGTCTGGAAAACACTCGAGCCTTCACGAACGTTCTAGATACTCATTACATGTTACCAGCGTCACGTGAATTCCGCTGTCGTAACAGTATTTACCAGTTTCGTTTGGAAAGAAAACAAAACAGAGAAAGATAAATAACAATTTCGTTTGTTTGCTTGCTGGTAACCCTTCAACTGCGGTTGACATCATATGATGTAAGCATTTTGCGCGCAGCATTTTGAACGGCTTGCCGTAAAAATTCGTGAATCTTTGCACATGAAGTGGTAGTCAAATTTACACAAGTTGCAAACGAAGGGTTAAGCATAAAGCTACACAATGGGCTATCTGTGCTGTGCCCACTACGGGTATTGAAACCCGAGTTTTGGCGTTATAAGCCTACTGAAGTTGTTTGCCGCTATTTTTATAAAATTTTGCGCAGGGATATACGTAACAGCAATGAAAAATATTAAATTAAGTATATAGGTAGTTAATCGCAAGGTTATACATAACAGCAATAAAAATATTACATTAATTATATAGGTAGTTAATAGATATACAAGTACACCGACCACAAAAGTTCTGGCTTAATTCCGAATATCAACAATGACAGCTCTGCATTTTTTGTCGCACATTGTCCAAACTTAGTGGACATAAAACAACAGGATTATAACACAAACAGCAAAATATATTAATACACGTGACATGTACGTGTCTACGAAAAAAAAAAGAAGAGGTGTCACAAAGACAGCCACATTTTTCTATTTTTTGTTTTATTTGAGTTTTGGTTATTTTCACGCATTTAGAATGTGGTATATGTTCCTCATCATATTGTTACGACAACTGAAGTCACGTGACGCTGGTAACACATAATGAGTATCTAGAAGGGTCCTGAAGGATCGAGTGTTTGCCAGACGCCCTCTATTTTGTATATATAAGACCGGCAAGAAGTGACGGCATATATAATTGCAGTTAGGCAGAGATAGAGATGGACAATTGAGTCAAGCGCGGTAGTGACCGTAAGTAAAGTGCGTGAATGGTTGTGAATTATAGCGTGTGTTTAAGTCAAAGTGACTGTGGAAATTAAGTGTATTGCAAAGTTGTACTGAGAAAGATAAACTAGTTTTATTTAAGAAAGGACTCGTGTCGCTAAAGTTTCATCCGAAAGAATTATACGGGAAATTAACAAACGACCAGAG
>NW_013666749.1:25527-27111 GCF_000517525.1 Limulus polyphemus
TTGGAATAATCGTTTCAATAATAATAAAAAAAGCTTGAAGCTTCATTCTTAGAGAATATTATTTTAGTACAAAAACAGAAATAAAAGCTTCAATCTTCGAAAATAACCTTGTAATAGTAAAACAAACAAAACCTTAGAAGCCACACTTACGAAGAAAAAAAAAACAACAACTACCGACTACATCTCAGAAAATATTGTTTTACTGTGTAAAAGCTAGTAGTTTCAATCTTAGGAAATATTGCTTAAATACAAATAAAGAGGCATAAGCTTCGATCTTTGGAAATATCAATTTCGTATCAAAAATTTGAGTCGTTTTCATCAAAATATGTCACGGTTGTAAACATTTCAAAACACCAATTAGGCAAGTATTCAAAGTTGTAAGTCACAAATCTTTTTTTTTTTTTGGGGAAATGATAAAATATCTAAACCCACACTGAGATAAATCTCATAGAAGAATTACAATATATACCGACACCTAGAAAGTATATGAATCGTGATAGGACAAACGAGAAAGGTTTTTCATATATTCGCGCAAAGATACACAAACTGTGCTCATAGATGCACCTAATTTTGAACTGATAGACTAGAAGTAAGGCAGCTAGTCAACAGCCCTTACCGCTAATTCTTAGGCTACTCTTTTTCGAACGAATAGTGAGCGGAATATGCCCATCGCTGTTATAGCACACCAGCGGTCCTATCGTGCAAGACGTAAACCTAGAATCCTTGGATTCACACTACCGCACACTCACTACTAGACCACGCTCGGTTCACGTTAAGATGTACTAAACTGTCGAAGTTTCTTTTCGTTGTTTATGTTCAGAGCATCGTCTTTCAGTGGTGTAGCAAGGGTTCTCAACACCCTGGGGCAAAGACACTTTTGGCGCCCCCACCTCTGAAATGTTTTGATTATTTGTTTTGTGACTCATTACCCTCTTAATGATAATAACATAAATAATTGATTACCGCCTTACACAGGCCTAAAATAAAGTTACAATATAACATCTCACGAAATCACAACTGTAAACCTGTAACTAATGAAGTATAGCCTACTAGGTGTACTTACATAATTTGTAAACAATTTTGATATTTATGTCATCCAGTATTGTTCAAAGTCACATAGCTAGAGTAATCTTTGAAGCATACAGAATAAATCAGGTGTGGAATCAAACAGAATACCATAGTATTTGTTTCTACGAATTGCTGACAAACAATAATTTCGCACGTGTGAAGCCATGAGATTTATAAACTCATTTTGGATTTCAGGAGAAAGAAAAAAATTTTGACGTTTGCTTGTTTTTTAACACGCTCTAAATGCTCTCTCATTTCTGGATCATACTTTGCTAATAACTGCAAAAGTGACAGGAAATTTCCAGGGGTTTTCGTTTGAGGTTATGTCCTCTGTATGACCACGAAATGCAAGATTCTGAGAAGCTAAGCCTTGTATACAATCCAGCAACCGTCGCAGTACATCTCTCCATTTATTTTTTTCTTGCTGAATTTGCCTTTGCAACTCTTCATCAATGCTACTTTGAAGGCGAAATCGGCGCTCAGTTTCTTTTCAAGCAGCAAATGACTCACGATGAC
>NW_013666749.1:27660-36143 GCF_000517525.1 Limulus polyphemus
TGGATTTGTTTCTGACAAAGTGGAATCCTCTTGTAGCTTTCAACAGGACAGAGAACAGTTTCTTCATTGTTTTCTTTTTCAAATGAAATAGCATGTTCACAATCATGCACTTTGACCTCTTCGCTGCCATAAAAAGGAACAGATGCTGGCTTACTGGTGTCATCACTTCAAGCAAGGAAGGCTCTCATCAATTTGCTTGACTCCACCATCGAAGCTACAAATTGTGCACGTCTTTTGCGTCCATGTGCCCCATTTTCTTTTTTCGACATAATGAGCTAAAAGAATAAATTAATAAATACTGACTACACTATTTAGTTGCAACATGCAAATTGTCAGATGAAAGGAAGCATTCTACTTTCCTAAGTTCCTAATCACAAATTATATTTAAATTATACAATTATAGTTGCAACTCAGGACTGGTTAGGCACATCTAGACCTGGTTTCACTTTAACTGCCATTATTTAGACCACCCATACTCATGTTAATTAATGTGACACAACAGTAAGAAAATCAATGCAGATGAGTGTATATGCTGGTAAATTATGCTTATGAGCACCATATAAATTACTGGCAGTTGCTAAATCACATTTAAAAACTCGATAGGTTTAACTACATGAACACTACAGGAGACAAGTCTGAAATTGCTCGAATGAAAATTACACACACTGTGGAGAAGGGTGTAAGCATAACATAATATAAGCCTCGAGGCTCAAAGGCTATATTTATTATTAAAGGTTTTGATAGAATGAGAAACTCAAATATAGGCTAACTAATTAGTGGTGCTAGATTACAGTTCCTAGATTAAGTCGTTAGTACATCTAGATCTAACATTAATGTTAGACCTATTATTTCCATCTTTTTAGTCTTAGATTTGGATCTAGATGTAATAATAATGACAGAAATTTAGTTTTATATATATCTAAACTACACATTAGATTTGGGTGCATAGTATGAAAGCACCTTGTATTGAATCTACCCAGATATAGATATAACCCTGCCTCATCAATTCTAGATGTAGATTTATTAGGTTTAACTTTTAGAACAAATGTTACATCTAGATCTCTTAACTTAGTCATTAGATCTGTCCCAGTGCAATGCCTAGTTTAATAGTTAGCATAGGTCTAAGTATGGCTATAATATAGGCTACAATTTGTATGATGATGGACCTAGGGTCATAGAAATAAAGTTATAACTGCAATTAGACCTAAAGTCTAGTACATTAGTTGGTGTAAGACATGATTTACAATCAGCCAATACAATTACAAAACACTACATTAGGCCTATAATGTTTACTAGATCTAGATCTAGGCCTTACCTGTTGCATATGTTGCCGATCTTGCACACCAGTTAATATGTTACATCAATCTCGTATTTTTTTTTCTTGAACATACACTTACTTGTACGTTGTACTCTAGGACTTCTATTTGATATACAGATGAATGATGGAATAGTGTAATTTACTTCTGTACATTAATTCAGTGTCACTGTATTTTAGTGGGCGGCTTTTAAAAGTTAAAACTGCAAGCTTAATACACACAAATAACTAATGTTACGACAGCGAATAGTGTGACGCTGGGAGCACGCGCGCTGGAGTTTCTTGAAGGATCATGAATTTGCCTGGCAACTCCAGTCTGATCGAGATGCCCTCTTTTTAGAATAAAAGCGAGTCGAGAAAAACCAGCGGGATTGAAGAGATAGATAATTGAGTCAAGTGAACAGTAGGCACGGTAAGTAAAGTGCGTGAATCGCTGTGATTTATAGAGTGTATTATAAAATTAGTTGAATTTAGAAACGTTCTGACTGTGGAAATTCTGTGTATTACTAAAAGTTGTATCGAGAAAGAATAAACTGGATTAATCAAGAAAGGACTTGTATAGCTGAAGTTTCTCGGAAAGAATTTATACCAGAAATTAACAAACAAACAGATACGTAACAGTAACACTGTGTCGTATTTACTTGACGTAGGGCAGTTGTGCTATATCCTAGGGGAGGGCATAATTATTAATTAATAGGCATTATAGGCCAGAGGAAATTTTGCGCCCCTTCACACCTGCGCCTGGGGGCGATAGCCCCATTGCCCTTTCTTGTCGTCTTTGTGTGCAATAGATATTCTTGAGGTGGTGAAATATTGCAAAATGAAAAAATGTTGGAAAATTAAGAATGATAAAGCATGATCATTAAGTTTAACCATTTTCAAAGTTCAATTTTGTGTCTTAGGACTAAAAAATTACTAATCACTGGTATTTGTCTGTTGAAAATTAGTCATATCTAGAGTTATGCATGTGGATAATCAAGTACATTTAACATACTATCTATATACTACTAAAACTATGAAATTGTTTGTTTGTTTGTTTGCTTGTCTGTAATTAAATACAGCAAAAACGGCGCACAATAGCGCCATATTTGTAATGAAATAGGAATAGAAATAGAATAAAACAATTTTCGTTAAAATCGGGCCACGGGTTACCGAGTTAGTGCCGTTTTTCTGGTCACTTTTATGAAAATTTCTAACATGAGTAATTTTACATTACACTACCGTTCGCGCTTTTTACGAAACTTCTTCGTTCAAATATATTTCCCTGTCAATGTTCCCATCTTCTTTGAAAAATTAAATGGTCTTTCCTTTTACTCCCCATCAACAATAAAATATCTTTTCTTGAATTATGAATTACACTAATGTATTGAAATATTTAATTAAATTATCTCAAAAGAAGCCTTCATTTCTGTGCAATATTGAAATTAGCTTGAATTCTTCATAACCTCTGAATAGTGGGTGAACCAACGGGTCACGGGTGGTCTAGTATAATATAAATAGCTCATTTTGTAAGTGACGTCATTTCATGATAACTGAAGGCAAGAGAGCAAATCAGCCTTAAGTATTCTATTTTCTGTTCTTTACAAAGAAAATTACAGTTTTTGATTAGCTATTCTTTTGCATGCTGTGTAGAGAGGGTGCTCGAGCGTAACGTGGATTCAGTCAACCCTCGATTTGGAATAGTGTGACTCAAAATAGCATCAGCAAAAAATCATTCACAGGTCAATCTGGTTAAGTATGAATGTGATAAAATGCTCAAAGCAGTTTATAAATTGATATTTGAGAGGAATTCGTTCCAGACCCCCATAGATAGCACCACTGATGTAAGCCAGCTTCTGTTATGTACACTAGACACAAAAAGCACTGATTTAATTTAAATGCATTTTCAGAGGTTTAATCATTCAGATGTTAAATTTAACCCTTTATTTACCGTTTAAATATTTAATGAATACCATATATCAATCAATGGGGGATTAGGTTCCTCTACAAGTAAAAAGGGTATTTCAGCTAAGCTTAATTCACACTTCCACACCGTCTAATCGCTATACAATTTGATATTCACACAAGGAAGTGAGTTAACTAAAGTTATGTCTTCTGCAAGGCACATAAGGCCAGTTCTTCCAGTCTCCAGTATCAGGTGGTACAAGCGGGTGAGAATAATGACACATTCACCTGGACGGAATTCCAGCCCATCGCAGGTTAACCCTAAGCTAACAGCTAGGTGGATTGGAACAAGTGGGATAGAGTGACTTGCTCAAGGACACAACAACATGACGCGGCCACGCGGGTCAGCCTCAAACTTATAACCATCCGACTACGAGTCCAAAGAGAGACTTGCTAGGAAATTGAGTGAATTTTTAGGCCCAGCTGTAAAATATATCTAGACTGCTGAGAAACCTTTTGACAACTTTGTTTTATGAACAATATCGAAATGTTTAAGTGAACTCTTGTGCCACAATGAATATTTTGATTTGATCTTAAAATTAACAATTAGGACAATAATTTTTAAATTAAGATTCAAAACTGTGTAACATAAATGTCAAATAATAACAAGAACGTTGTGTGTTACAGAGTTATCTCAAATTATAATTTCTATTTATCCAAGTACGTGGACAAAGACCCATTGAACTCGATTCTTTGTATCGAATAACCTCATTTCAGCTTTTCAAGAGCTAAAACATTAATCTCCCTGTGTTTTTTTAAAACACTTTTTATGATGTGATTATTTACAATAATTGTATTAGATATTTTCCTAACTTTCAGAACTCATTTTCCATTATAGGGCTGATCACCTCCCATTGCTGCAATTTAGATTTGTGGGTTCGTCGTTCGCGTTACTGAAAATAATAAAACGCGTTCAGCACATAGGGCTGTGTGTGCGTTATAAAGGTTATAAGGGTCACGATCAAATTCCATTTTTCGGACAAACGAGACTAGCTCAAGCATTTGCGGTGGGTGCTGTTGATTAACTGCCATATCCCTAGTCTATCACTCCAATATTAAGGACGGTTAGCGCAGATAGGCTTTGTGTGATAGAATTACTATCGATATTACATTTTGCTGTCTTTCAGAATAAGCCTTCTAATAATACATTTATCTACAAGATTACATTGAAAAAGGCCTGGCACGGCCCAGTGATTAGCGTTGTCTGACTGTAGTGCTGAAGTTCCGTAATTCGTGTCCAGTTAACGCTAAAACAAAATGGCGCTCCGCAATTTGGGGTTGTGAGTGCGTTATAATAGTGATGATAATATTCGTCTATTCTTACTGACAAAAGTAGCCCAAGGGTTAGCGGTTGGTGTTGCTGACTAGCTGCCTTCCATTAAGTCTATCATTTCAAAATTAGGGACGGCTAGCACAAATTCACTAGTGTATCGAAGAATACTGTTGCGTCAGCGAGGTCACGTGACTAGAATCACGCCACCCCTTTTCTAGAAATATCCTGTTCCTTCAAGAATGCCCTAGCACAATGCCCTAGGATTTACAATGCTAGAAATCGGGTTTTTGATACCTGTGGTGGGCAGAGCACAGACAGAGCCCTTTTTGTAGCTTCATTTGGCCCCCAGTAACACAGCGGTATGTCTGCGGACTTACAACGTTAGAATTCGGATTTCTATACCCATGGTGGGCAGAGCACAGATAGCCCATTGTGTAGCTTTGTGCTTAACGTCAAATAAGCAAGTTTGACTTGAAAGTATGATTCTTTTTTGTTTTTAATTATGGGATTCAAATAGCTCTACCATCAAACTATTGGTGTTAAATTGTTTTGTGGTTTTACTTGAAAGTATGATTCGTTTTTTATTGATTATGGGTGTGAAACTGGGAATTAGACAATTCTCTACGGTAACTCACTAAAATATAAAACAGTCCAACAAATCGTTCTTGTAAAAAAACTATCAATGAACTGTTTATCTAACTAATTACATCTGTATTCTGCCCACCACGGGTATCGAAACCTGGTTTCTAGCATTGTAAGTCCGCAGACATATACTGTGCTACTGAGGGGGATTGCTCTTATGCAACTAAGGAATGGTTTTATGCATTGCTAATTCGATCCATGAAACTCCACTACATATTGTACCTTCCTCGGTTGTAATGGGCTGCTAGCTCGTATCACTTCACCACTGGGAAGTTTTCACCCGATACAAAGAACCACGTCTCCAGTCGCTGTATAACCTTGAAACAACTTTGGTGACCGGGTGAAACCTTTGATAGCACTTTGCAACATCGTCTCCACAAATTACAAATGAATTTGGTATACTGTTGAATAACTAAAAACCTTTTTTTAGTGGTACACTTCTGAAACACAAGAGATGAAAATAATTTCATTAAAACATAACTCTTAGAGATACTGTCAAATGTTTCGACAATATTCTCCGACCCCTGCCCCCCAGTGGCACAGCGGCATGTCTGCGGACTTACAACGCTAGAATCCGGGTTTCGATACCCGTGGTGGGCAGAGCACAGATAGCCCATTGTGTAGCTTTGTGCTTAACTTCAAACAAACAAATTCTCCGACCCAAGCAGCTTCCGCCACGTCTATGTTTATTATATTTGATAAATACAAATTTAAAGGGCTTGCCGGAAACATTACTACGTGTGCTTAACATATTCGCTGTTGGTTGCTTTTAACCAAAAGTTCTAAAGAAACGAGGACTAAAAACAGAACCCAATCAAACCTGTGTTGAAGTAAATCCCTAGTTTAAGAAAAAAAAACGCATGGCAGTAAAAAAGTAAAACAAAATAATTTGAACATTTGTTTTGTAGTTATTTCTTTATCGTTTCTTTCCATGTTCTTTGTTATCAGTTAAAGTTGCGCAAACACACCTACCGTAACGTTAGTCGATGTTTTTTAATAACATGGAAACACCGTTTTAGAAATACATTGTGTTAATTGATTCTTACAATGCAAGTACAATGTGTCATGAACCATTTGACTGATTTTTCAGTTGTAAAACCTGTGAGGGATAAGTGATATAAGATATATATACTAAATTTTAGAACTGCCACAAAATCTAATGATCAAAACAATTCTGTGACCACAACACTTTGAAATTCAGGTATGCCACGTATGTACCACTGTGTTTCTTGTGGTATGTCACGTGTGTATCACTTTGTTTCTTGTGGTATGTCATGTATGTTTCACTGTGTTTCTTGTGGTATGTCACGTATGTACCACTGTGTTTCTCGTGGTATGTCATGTATGTTCCACTGTGTTTCTTGTGGTATGTCACGTGTGCATCACTTTGTTTCTTGTGGTATGTCACGTGTGCACTGCTCTGTTTCTTGTGGTATGTCATGTGTGTATCACTGTGTTTCTCGTGGTATGTTATGACATGTTTATTATACAGCAACCATTCATGTAATCACTTTAGTAAAGTTGTATCCAATCTACTAGATCTGTATGATGTGTTCCAGTGCACATTCGTATGTCAATATACCGTATTAGAATTATAGGTAATTATACGCGAGGTACACAAAGTGTTATAGTAACTATAAGGTAAATCATGTCGGTATATATGTAATGTACTGATATTAGACACTTGTAATGCCACCTTTGACCATAACGTTTATAAAATATACACGGTATCGAAAATACGGGCTTTGTTTTGTTTTTTTCTTTAGGGATAAATTTTCTTAAACTCTTTGTTTTTACAGGGAAAGGAGATAACTTAAAACTACACTATGGCATTACTAATATATTTATAATAGATATCTCGGGGGAAGAGAGCCCGATTAAAAACTTCAGTTGAAATGACTGTAGGAGGGGGATAGGGTAAGGGGCAAACAAAAAAAGATTTGTCTCGGGACAAAGAATTTCTGTGGGCAGCTATAGCAATACTTATATTCTTTAGGCCATTTATTCTGAACATTGGGATTAAAAACGAACACAGAAGAGACCATAACTGCCTACAGTAACTAATAAAGATCCCTATCACGAACAGCTAAAGCCCCCCCCCCCAAGGTTAATGAAGGAGAAAGTTACCCATTATTATATTCTTCATTGTTAAAAAACTTTAAATAATACCTTCTCATCAGCAGTGCAAAAAGATATGTGAAAATGAGTTATTTGCTTATTCTTCAAAACGGTAACATCGCTTATATCAAAGATAGAATTCTACATGGAATATATTTTCCATCTAACGTACGTCTCGCTCTCTATTATTATAAGTAAATAAAAGCTGGAAACCCAGGACGGGTCGTTGAAGCATAATAGCACTTGGTTCATACGTACCCTTCTCCCTGACCTAACCTAGATATCGTGACGCTACTTCTTGTTGCTAGGCTCTTCGAAAAGCTGTTGTTGCTAAGCCGGGAACTTCAGGCCCCTTTAGTTTTAAAACCAGTTTTTATATCAGCTAGGCTAGGAACTAGACGTCCATTAATATGAACGAAGGACCTTTTCTATCCTAATCGATATGGAATTTAACAAAATGAATGAAAGAAATAGACAAATTCATAATTAAGCAAAAAAATAGGTGAAAAAAAGATAGAAAATATATATAGATGAATAAACTTATGTTGTATCTTTGTTGAGAAAATCAGTGCTCGACAATACCTTTATATTCTCGAAATAACAGCAAATCAATACTTGTGTGAATTGCGAACAGTGAATAAGTATACATTTAAATAACGATATGTAATTATTTTCTTAAGCAAATATTGTTCATCGGGTTTCGTAACACTAACGGCAAGAGACAAGCGAAATTGGTAGATTTAAGTATTTAAGCTAGTTTAATCTAAATGACTTAAACATAAAATAAGATAAGTAACAGTTTAATTAGAAAATTGTAATCACGTGTTTAAATAATTGTTGTTGTTTGTAAGATTTCGTGCCAAGCTATTCGAGGAACACCTGCGCTAGTCATCCCTCATTTCGAAGATATAAGAGTAGAAGCAAGGCAGCTAGTCAACACCACTCGCCGCCAACTCGTGGGCTATTCTAATCGAATACTGAGATTTTACCAATGCTTTTCTAATGCATCCACAGCCTCAAAATGCAAAGCAATTTTTTTTTTTTATTTAGCTGTAGCGGGGTGCGAACCATTGAATATCAAATTCACAGTCCGGCACTCTAACCAAACTTATCTCCTAAAAATTTGTAACTTGATAGCATGATGTAGTCAAACAGTTATAATGTTGTATAGAAAAAAAATCCGTTTTAAGC
>NW_013666749.1:36159-44540 GCF_000517525.1 Limulus polyphemus
CGTCACATTATAACGCCCCCACGGCTGCAAAGGCGAGTATGTTTGGTGGGACGGGGATTCGAACCCGCATCCCTCAGATTGCAAGTCGAAGGCTATAACCACCTTTTCAGATGATAGATATATAATATCACCCTGATTAGCTCTACTTAAATAATAAAATAACCAGTATAAGTTTTCTTGTAATCAAAGGCTCTGATATATATCTATCTATGAGAAGAATTTAGAACGATAGATCAAGAACAAAATCGCAACTGTAGTCTTCTGTACCCACCTAAGGAAATAACCAGTATAAGTTTTCTTGTAATCAAAGGCTCTGATATATATATATATCTATGAGAAGAATTTAGAACGATAGATCAAGAACAAAATCGCAACTGTAGTCTTCTGTACCCACCTAAGGAAATAACCATATTTAGCAACCCACAAATATTTGTTTATTTCTCTGTCAAATTTTGCGCAAAACTACTCGAGGGCTAGTTATCCTAAAATTTTAAGTCCTTAATTATCAGAACAGAAGCTCGAAGATGACGGCCGAAAATATCGTTAACATATGTTACATAGAAGCTATACCTTATACACTCTAAATATATAGTGTTTTATAGAAGCTATACCGTATAAAATCTAAGCATATAGTGTTTTATAGAAGCTATACGTATAAAATCTAAGCATATAGTGTTTTATAGAAGCTATAACGTACAAAATCTAAGCATATAGTGTTTTATAGAAGCTATACCATATAAAATCTAAGCATATAGTGTTTTATAGAAGCTATAACGTACAAAATCTAAGCATATAGTGTTTTATAGAAGCTATACCATATAAAATCTAAGCATATAGTGTTTTATAGAAGCTATACCATATAAAATCTAAGCATATAGTGTTTTATAGAAGCTATACGTATAAAATCTAAGCATATAGTGTTTTATAGAAGCTATACGTATAAAATCTAAGCATATAGTGTTTTATAGAAGCTATACCGTATAAAATCTAAGCATATAGTGTTTTATAGAAGCTATACCATATAAAATCTAAGCATATAGTGAATTTCTATTTGTTAGCATTATAATAGTGCAACTTTGTTATCCATTATCGTAAAAACATTCAGTTCTCAACTGGTCACAGCTGTTTGTCACATAGATGTGTAGATGACAGGTAAATTCTTAGAATGATAAAACTGTACGCAATGTTCAAATACGACCACTCGCCACCTGACTGTAAATACTCAGTTCTTTTTTTAGCGAATTTTATTTAAAGTGTACAGTTTTATGTTACAACATTGAATCATGATATAGTAATTTCCATTTATAATACACACACCGTTTATTCATTGTAACTTCTCTACATGAGTTTGAAATTATTGAAAAACTTTTCATACTTAAATTGCAATTATCAAGCATTTATTTCCGAGATATGTATATTCTGTATTCAACTAGATTTTTCACGTCAGTGTGTCATTTTATACTGCCAGTGGAGGCGCTAGCGTAAGAAGACTAAACAATTGTTTATGCCCCTGAGCAGTTCAAGGATTTCATGTTTCATGGGGATTTTTTCTATGATAATTTTTATCTGTTTTAATGCTGTACTCATGTGGAACAAATATATATTTTCAATGAATGCGATGCAAAGACACATCACTCTGTAACAAATGGATATTTCATAATTAACGTTATAGCGGTTAGACACTTTTCTGTCAGGTACGCGTGAGGTGCGCAGGCGCTAATTGGTTGCTAAATGCAGTGAACGCACACTGTACATGATTTGAGAAAGATACTGATGCAGTGGTGTTAATGTGTTAGTACAAATGACAGTGCTATGTGGGTTTGCAGAAATAATGCGATTAATATTTGTTTCAGGAGAAGGCCCAAAATTATTCCTGCGTACGGCACCGAATGGGCTATAATCGCCCCCGCCTACAGCCAAGCTAAATTGATGATTTATTTTGACTAAATTTAGTATAATGTTAATACATTTAAGTCGTAAATATTCTGGTAATCTTGAGCCAACTTCAAAATGGTGGATGACATATATATATATATATATATATATATATGTGTGTGTGTGTGTGTGTGTTTAATAACCTTATTTTATATATATATGTGTGTGTGTGTGTGTGTTTGATAACCTTATTTTATTGTGAACATTTCAAGCACAACAAGTTGCCTTTGCTAGATCGTTTACATAAAACGGTCTAAATCACCATGAGTGCTGATACTATCTTTTGAGTCCAACAAACAACTTTGAAATGTTTTAATTGCTAAAGTTTGAATATTTTTTTTTCACAAAGAATTATTTAGACTTGTTTTCGAGCTAAAATAATTATTACGCAATTTTTGCAAAATTTTCAATATCTGGATTAGGTTATTCAATAACAAAAGATATCCTGTTAATATCTGGATTAGGTTATTCAATAAGAAAAGATATCCTGTTAATATCTGGATTAGGTTATTCAATAAGAAAAGATATCCTGTTAATATCTGGATTAGGTTATTCAATAAGAAAAGATATCCTGTTAATATCTGGATTAGTTTATTCAATAAGAAAAGATATCCTGTTAATATCTGGATTAGGTTATTCAATAACAAAATATATCCTGTTAATATCTGGATTAGGTTATTCAATAAGAAAAGATATCCTGTTAATATCTGGATTAGGTTATTCAATAACAAAAGATATCCTGAACTATTTTAAGATTTCACTGGATAAGTTTATGACAGAGAAAAACGTATTCAAAGCACAATAACTTGTATACCCAGGAGATTAAAAGATGACCTATATAGGACCCGTGAACTTCCATCACCTGACTGATCTGGTGTCTGTTAGACTTTTTCCACTGTTGGTAAGTGGGGAAATAGGACGAAGATTTAGAGGTCTTATGCAATACTTACTTGTACCTGGCAGTGAATTTAAGATAATAAAATTATCTTCCAATCATAATTATGACCGCTATTGTTTTATTAACAAAGTAAGATTACTAGTGTTGCGACGGAAACGATCACCTACAAGAAAAATGAATATTTTACACGTTTTTAATTAGCGTTTTTAACATAAAAAGCATATATGTTAACTGAGTATACATTTTCATAAAAGTTTGTCTTCCATTTCTTGCAGGTTCTCTGTTATGTTGTTTTGTTTTCTGTTTTAAAGGAAACAGGCCGTTAATGTTAATCTACAGAACACGTCTAACTACAATTATCTAAAGTGAAAGTTTAAGCTTTAACTTTTTAGTAATTAACACAATATGTTTATTTTATTTTTTCGATACTTAACAACTGTGTTTGCTTTGTTTTTATTTATTTATTATTAGCGATTTAGTATTGCTGTTAAAAGCGGGTTTGGATATTTGTAGTGGGCACATCACAGTTAGCTCAAAAAGTATTGATTGCTGTTGATAACGAAACAAGTAATGGTTTTTGTTCAGCTATTCAAATATAGACTATACTAGGTAAACCTAGCAATACGTAGTGTTTTTAAAAATAAAATATAAAAAATATGTTTTCGAAAACCTAATTGCTTGTTTTATTCATAAGAATTAATGTTTATTACGTACCTTAGACATAGTTAAACATTAAAATAAATGTATAAACGTTATTTCTAGGCCCGTACGTAAAACGCTTGAAAGGGGTGTTCTAATTTATGAGATCAAAAGTCAACATATATTGTGTGTAGCACAATCAGCATGCAAAGCATGGTAATACTACGGGGGTCTGGAGGCATGCCTCCACCCAGAAAATTTGTAAAAAATAGGTGCTATGAGATTAACTTTTGCGTGAAATATAGATAAACAGTTCACATAAAATCAGAAACATCCAATAAAAAGTCAATAAGTCATTATTCTATTGTAACATTTCTTGAGGGGGCTAAACTTAAATTAGCATAAATTTGTGTGTTGTATAATAGTAAGTATTGTATTATGTACATGCAGAGTAGTTATTAATTGTTAAATTATATTACAACTCTGTACAACAATAGTATATAAGTTATTTCGATCATTGGCTCTCATATACTTACATATATGCACTACTGAAACAACATGTCAGCATGCTCCATTCTTCTGGGGTGCTTTTCCGTAAATAACTTACAAAAAATTTAAATGTTGATAGCAATGTCATAATGATTATGTATGAAAGCTAGAGCACTCAGTCTTTCTTCAGTTTGTGTACACCTCAGGTAATTGTTCAATTGGCGGAGAGCAGATGCCGAACATAAACATGAACTTAGTGGCAGTGTGGCAAAGAGTTTCAGTAACATAAAGATATTTGTTACACTGAAGTACGCTTTTAAGTCAATCAGTATGTATGGCCTGTCCTGGAGAGGTATAGAAAGCCATCTTGTGTTCTATCGATGAAGTTCTTCATCAAAAATATCAGTATTTGGCAAAAAATATATAAAAAATTATAGCCTGTCCGACATCAGCAATAGAAAACTCTTGTGTGAGTTTTGATGGGATAAGCTTTTGAATCAATGTTGGTTGCTTTACATGTGCATCAAATCTGCGGGAAAGGTTACTGAAAAAAAAATTAAGAAATAGAATAGTTACTGTTCTCTTAATGTAATCCTCCACGGAACTATATTCTGCATTTGTATGTTTGGCTAGCAGTTGAAAACTCATGGCATGCTAACATTAATATTGCATTTGTTTACAATATTACTGCTGTGCTTGAAGACACGACGTGAATAATCATCTTGGTGAAGTCAGTTCTTTACAGCATTATTCTAATTAGGGAAACACCAGAAATCCACCCTCCCCATGCGTACGTGCGTGCGTGATTTCTGAACGTTACATGTACAACAATTCCAGCGATAACATGTGCGCTTTGGGAAGGGGCACCAACTTATTTAGGGAGGTGTGTGTGTGTTTTTTTTATAGCAAAGCCACTTCGAGCTTTCTGCTGTGTCCATCGAGGAGAATCACAGAGGGAGAAAGATTTTGGAAAATTTAACCAAAATCATTTAACTCGTATTTACTACTATTACACGTCGCTGTACATTAATTAATAACTCATACCCAAGCGAAGCATTATAAAACATTCACACGAATGCAGTTTCCCCCGAGGTGTTTTTCACTTATTGGTATTACTATGATGGCTTCACAAAACCTTTACGTCTGAGCAAGTTATTATTATTATGTTTAGCTTTAATTATATTTTATTTTCGCTTTTGATTTGTCGCATATATTTATATCAATTTGGAATATGAAGGAGAAGGGGGAGAGCACAGGATCGAAATTGGACGGGTGAATGACCTCTATAACGTTAGTTGCAGTGTTGGTGAGAATAGTTGTGTGATAGATGAGATGACTGACTACTGACGAGTAATTTGGTTTCAATAATACTATTGTTTCTTTCGTTGATGACGTGGCTCGATTAAACATACTGTAGATGCGAACGTGCTTTGTAGTCAGTATTAGAAAAACCTATGCACTGGATAGGCGAAGTGAAGAAATAGTATCATTGGTCACTATTCAGTTCTTCACATTGAACTGGACCTAACTTGAACTTAGACTTCGAGATTAAACAATTTTCGGAATATTAAGTTTATTTATTACGACGTCTTGATGTTTAATATCGCTAGCGCCATCTACTGGTGATACATTGAAAAATAATATACAACAAAATACAAATTATCTAAGATTTTCAAGTTAAAGACACAGTCGAAGAACAACAAATACATATATATAAAGAAGTTAAAATTTACCTAGGTAAAATAAAATACTAAGAAATTCAAATAGATTCACACCATAAGCGCCTTAAAAATAGGTCAGAAGAGGCACCTGCCTCACTTTTTCTATCTAGTGTATATTCACCAATATTAACAACTATGTTAGACTGACTTTACGTTTTTGCCCCCCCCCCTCCACTTTCCGACAACATTTGACAGACACGATATTTCCCAGCATTAGTTGATTAAATTTTATTTAATCATGGTGTCCATCTTACTTGTTCGGTGTTATGCATACGCACACATAAATACATACATACACACACATACATATATATATATATATATATACATACATACATACATACACACATATATATATATATATACATACATCCACACACACATGTATATATATATATATATACATACATACATAGACACACATACATACACATAGACACACATACATACATAGACACACATACATACATAGACACACATACATACACATAGACACACATACATACACATAAACACGCATATGACTGAACGCTATCTCCAAAACCGTCGTGAAAGTTAACTTTATAGGCTCGCAAGAACAAAGAAACAAAAATGTAGGGACGTTAACCATCAGGGCCACGTACGTTACTTTTTCTAACGTCTGAAACCACAGAGCGTATAAACATTATGTTTTCTTACGCAACACTTTAACGATTAATATATCTCAAGGCAACAGTTGTTTTTCCTTTTCAACTAGCGTCACATACTACTTAAAAACTTTATGACTTTCTTCTGCGAATTGTTTTAATTTTCATGAAAAAATAAATTTTCATATATAATTCCTTATATATTCCGTCTAATGTACTTTTTTAATCAACCCATGGCCACAAAAAGTCATTTTGATGCTCCTTCTCTAACAACAAGCTGTAGAACAAATGATGCTAATTGTATTGCTCACTGCTTGTCTTTAAGGTGCATAGCCATGATAAATAAGAAAACAAAATTTTAATTATTCTTTAATTGAAAATGTTTACAAATTTTGGTGAAGATGCCCTTGATTTATGTTAACAGTTACTCGCATATCCTCTATCGCAGTAAACAGCAGTTATATAGCAATTAATTATAGTATTTTGGCACTTGTGTATAAAGTTAAAATCATAAATAATATTCAACGTTAAACTGGTACACAATTAAAAACATTTTATTTAGGCCTATCTATGGCCTTCAAAAAGTTGACGACTCTACATGTTTCGATGGATGACGTTGTAACGTTGCAACTCTACATAAGGTGGGCGTCCTGTTAACAGATCCACTGGCAACTGAAGTTCCCGACCAAACATCAACTTTGTTGAAGTGTATCCAGTGGCTTCATGATCTGCTGTTCTATAGACAATCAAACGTGGAAGTAGTAAGTCATCCCAGTCATCTTGGCGACTATTACAAAAGTTTGCCAATTCCTGTCCCAGTGTCCAGTTGTACTTTTCTACCATCCCATCAGACTGTGGGTGAAGTGGCGTTGTTCTGGTCTTTCGTATGCCAAACAACTTGCAGCATTCATGGAACACAGCTGATTCAAAATTACGGCCTTGATCTGAATGCAGTTCGTATAGCATACCAAATCTGAACAAGAAATCACTGATAGCTGAAGCTACAGTTGTAGCTTCCTAATTTGGTATTGCACATGCTTCAGGCCACTTGGTGAAATAATCCATCACCACACAAATGTATTTGTTTACAGCACGAGTTTGGGGCAAAAGATCAGCAATGTCAATGGCTACTCTTTCCATTGGTGCGCCAACTTGATATAACTTCATTGGAGCACGTCCCTTATGCTTGGGTCCCCTTTTTGGAACATCATGGGATTGACGCAGCACAACTTCCTGTAACTTTCTCGGTATAACTGTTTGCCAGGTCGTCACTTTCCCATCTCCGGAAGAAGAATACCATCTTCAAGCTTCAACTGGTCCCATTGTGTCCCATAGTTCTTTGTCACAGGGCTTAAGCTAGACACCTTCTCCCAAGCAGGGTGCAAAACACTTGCTTGTAGAAAATCAATTATTGGCTTTAAATCTTGGTCTTTCTCCTGTTCTGCTTTAATGTCAATACTTTGTTCCACACCACCATAATCAACTCTTTCAGTCACTTTGACTTCAGCTTGATGACACCTGGTCAGTTCAAACTCTCTTTTGCAGAAATGTCCACAATCATTTTTGCAGGGTCTTCGGCTCAGCCCGTCAGCATTTCCATGAGGTTTTCCTTCTCTGTATTCAATATCATAATTATACTGGTCTATCTTTCCAATCCAACATGCCAGTTGTCCCTCTGGGTTCTTTAATGATCTTAACCAGTGTAATGCAGCATAGTCTGTCCTGATGGTAAACCTGGCACCATAGAGGTAAGGATGGAAATATGTCAGACTCTTTACTATAGCAAAGAGTTCCCTCTGTGTTACAAGGTAGTTCCTCTCGGGTCTGCTCAACACCCTACTGAAGTAGGCCACCACATGTTCGTTTTCGCCCACTTTCTGAGACAACACTCCTCCAATTCCGACATTACTAGCATCACAATCCAGTATGTATGGCAGAGAGGGATTTGGAAGCTTTAAAAGTGGAGCTGACGCCAATTTTTCTTTCAATGTCTTCAAAGCATACTGGCAAGAAAATGTCCAATCGAACATTTGGCCTTTTTTTTGCAAATCATGTAGTGGAGCAGCTATAGTT
>NW_013666749.1:45523-46232 GCF_000517525.1 Limulus polyphemus
GACTTCACCTTGATGACACCTGGTTAGCTCAACCTCTTTTTTAACACTTACCGGAATTTGACCTTTGTTGTTCCCAAACGTCATTTTATCAAAATTAATTATATACTTCCTCGGTAGTAAGTAGTCCAACCCTAATATGCATTGGTCTTCAACATCAGCCAAGTATACTTTGTGTCTGTCCTTCATGCCTATGAGCTCAATAGTTACCCACACTGGTCCCCACAACCTTGCATAATGTCCTGTCACACCACAGAGCTTCTATATGGCTTCTGGTACTCCTTTGTGATCCAGCACCTTGATACTCACAAGGGTTTGCTGAGATGCAGAATCTATGACAAAATTGCACCTTTGGCCATCCAGTTTTACTGTCACGTAGACACTATGTGTGCTTGGTATTTTACACCTAGCTGTTGGGACGTTCATGATGGGGGTTGGTGGGTGTCCCTCAACCCCAACCACTACTGGTCTCCTTGTAGCTAACTTATTGGTAGTATTCTTCTTACACTGGCTCCTCATACGTTCTTGCTCTCCACAGTTCCAACAACCTCCCTGGGTAGCAGCCTTTCCTGCTGTGTCATCTTCTCTGTGTTGAAGTTTCCAGCATTGAACTTTCTTGTGGCCAGGTTTGTTACAGTGCCAGCAAAGTCCCCCAAACCTCTCTGAAAGCTGACCTTTTCTGGCCTTGAATCCTGATGACTGTACCAACCTT
>NW_013666749.1:47232-48831 GCF_000517525.1 Limulus polyphemus
TGCAATTCAATTCCATTGATTCGTCTCACGTTAACTGGCGAACTTATATACAGGAATAGATGGCGCCTAGCACATACTGGATTGTTCGTGACTACCGCTGTTGTAACACCTACTTTACCTCTTACATATTGACAGGGTCGGATTAAAGTTCATTGGGGCCGTAAGCCCAGGTAATATTTGGTAATAATAATAACTCACTATTCTGCTAGTTTTACGAACCATAATTTTCTTACTTGAATTGCCAGCGTGGCCCCTGTATGGTCCTAAGACCGGGCCTAGGTGGCCAATGTGTCAATCCAGTAGTATATATAGATTAAGTGCATTGAATTTAATATTAGCTAATCCATCTGCCCAAGAAGCGTCCATTTTTAGTAACTGTATCTGTACTTTTCTTAAAAAGATAAATCATGTTGTTCCATATTAGATTAGCGTTAAATAGTTATAACATCTGAAATAGCGGGTAATTATCTAAACTGTTTCAGTTTTAGGAACATTGGAGAGAATATTTTTGCATAAAGTTTAGTATCATATTGTAATAATCTACTATACAAAGACGAAAAGCCGCCCGTCTGTCATTTAGATATCTCGGTAGTTGCGTTACCGATCGTCACGCAATTTGTACGCAACGCCAGCGCTTTCTGCCGCTACAGCAAGTTTATCGTTTTAAATTTTTCCCAGCATATATATATAAAACGGACAATGCGCTATTTGGGCATATAATTAGATTTGAGTGTAGGTTGGTAAAGATCGTGATGAATAATAAAATCGAATTGGGTATATGCGCGCCCTACGCTTGGTACGCTGGCGCACAAAAATCATAATTATTGGTTGAAACTTACCATTACATGTGCTTAGTTGTCAAGGAGACGCATTGACGCAACATCACCAAATTTTGTCCAATCAGAACCCTCGACTGCAACTATATAATAATCCACATGTTTTACACGCAGCACGTTTCAATTTTGAAAATGCCCAGATTTAGAGAGCGCTTCTTCGGCTCAGCATGCTAAAAAAGCCAAAACCAGGAAGTCAGTCCAAAGAAAAGACCCCGAAACTCATGATAAAATTCACTACTTAACCATTACAATTAATAATTTGAAGGGTCATACAGTTGACCAAGTAGGAACATGCCTTTGAGAATCAGTTTTTTCGCATGTTTCAGTCTACAAGGATTTATCAAGAAGAACATTTGAACATAATTTTAAAATATACAGAAGTCAAAATGCTAATCAATCAATACTTAAAGCAGGTGACCAAATATACACTGAGTGGTCACAAGTAAATAGACACCTCATTTTTGGTCATTTAACTGATTTATGCTAACTAATTTGTGTTCACAGAGCACTATATAGATGAGAATGGTCCGCACACTAATTACCTTGTGCTATAACATGCCTAGAGCTCAAGGTTTACTCGAATTGTGAGATTTTGTTAGAGGAAGGATAGTTGGTCAAGCAGATGGTGGAATAAGTCAGCGGCAAATTTCGCAGAATTTGGGAATCCCGCTTTCGACAGTCAAAAGAATCATCGTGCAGTTCAGGAAACACGGCAAGGAAACAACTGAGCAGCGCCCGGGTCGTCCTGGTCCATCGGAGAGGA
>NW_013666749.1:49731-59829 GCF_000517525.1 Limulus polyphemus
AAAAAACCAACTTCGAAGAGCGATCTACTCTAAGATTTGAAGCAAGAGTGGGCGAAAATCCCACAGTCTAAAATTGACGAGATGATTCTCACGATGCCCCAAAGGATCAACGAACTCCACGAAGCGAAAGGAAGATCTACTGGATATTAATTAAATTATAAATATATCAATTCATGTGAATATGACTGTAAAATTTAATTTTTTCTGAAAAGGTGGTGTCTATTTACTTGTAACCACATTGTGTACATGCCTTCCAGTGGCACAGCGGCATGTCTACGGGCTTACAACGCTAGAAAACGGGTTTCGATATCCGCCGTGAGCAGAACACAGATAGCCCATTGTGTAGCTTTGTGCTTTACTTCAAACAAAGAAAACAAATATACATAAACGATATTGTTTTCGTGAACTACTAGAAATAGGATAGTCATTCTCCATACATATATTGTTACTATGTTATAATTAATTTTTCGAAAACATGTTGAAAAAACATTTATTCAAATATAATTTTGAAACGAAAAATTAATCATAACTCCCCGTCATATGACGGGGATTCAGCTTGTTATATATTTATACAGCTATTACATTTTATTAAAAGAGACCGTAAATATTTCATAACCAGGTGACGCTATTAGGTTATTAGCAGTGAAGCAGATTACTAAGGATGAACATTGTGAGTTTAGTTTTTTTTTTACATGTTAGTGTATATTGTTAAATTAATACCATTTATGTACGAATACTAAACTTAATATTGGTAAGTAATAAAATGAAGAGTTTAGAATAATGTTGGTTAACTGTATTTCATTTTCAGTACCAAATACTTAGTACATAGTTCTACTTAGCCCTGCGCTTAATTATTAATACCTGTGAAATGGAAGAATAAAATCGTCAGCAGTGTGTCCTATTTTCTGTTCAAATATCGTTATCAATATATTATCGGTATTCATCCTTCCTTTCCTTCAGCAAACTTATGTGTTTTGTGGGGAGGGGAGATTAATTTAATTAATTTAAATTAAGATTTTGGTGGCACAGAGGTTTATCACAGAAAACTGAGAAAGTTGTTGTGTCATTGATAAGTTAATTTTATTTTTTACTAGAGAGCATAGGCGCTTGGTTAACGTACCAGTAGTAGTACCAGGTTACTTATAGTACATTGTTGTGTCATTACACTGAGTGTAATTTATGAAATCAAGTAGTATTGTATTAATCTTCCTAAAAGTAAATCAAATGAATCTTTGACAAGCTTATGTTATACATAATAGTATCTACTGTTGTACATTAAAATGATTAAATAATGAAATCTAACTAAGGACTTATAATACACCTTTATCTTTTGTTTAGGAAATGAACTTTAAGATGAGAGAAGGATGAAGAGTTGGAAAGCTATTTTTTTAGGAGCAGTTATAGGAACATCATGTCTATATGTTTATAGTGCTGAAGATGAATTAACAAAAAGTAAGTAACACTGAAAATTTACTTTAAATCTTCTTTGTACATTGGTGTCTTATTGTTATTTTCTATAACATTTTATACCATTTATGTTCACTGGTAGGTTTACTTTTACAAATGTTTCAACAGATATTTCAAAACGAATTTACTCCTAACTCAGAAAGAAACTTACTTGCAGAATTTCCTCACTGAATAATTGATAAAAAAAAATAATTCTGACTGACTGGATCACTGTCTGGATCTAAACTAAACAACTTATTAACTTACTTGCCGAATTAAATAATAACTAAATATCACAATAATTTATAGATTTTCTAGTTTTCTGTGTAATAGAGCAGTGGTTCCCAAATTTTTTTCAGTTCCAATCCCATTTCAGATGTCCCAAATCTGTGTGACCCCATCTTTTGAAAATGTATTTCAACCAGCTCATCCAGCTTTTTTTTTTGCTTCATATGATTTTATTTTTGACAAACTTATGACCCCACCTAAGCTTGCTGCAATCCCAAGTTTGGAAAGCATTTTAGGGCAGGAATCTTCCAGATTCTACCAAAGCTTTAACTGTCTTGAAATTTCTAGGTATTGTGTTATCATGATAAGCTCTCTTTAGCAAATGAATATATAAATAAAATATAGCATACAACAATATATTACACTTTTAAGAAGTTGATAATTTAATGACTTTTGGCCCATTAAAATCACTCACTCATTCATTAAACCATCAACCAAGTTAGTATAATTTGTTAAATAGAAATTTTGCCTTACTACTCTGTTATCTTTCGTGGGAATGTTGCTTGTTACTTGGATTATGAAAGTTATGTACTTAGGTTTCCAAAAACCACACTGGTATCACATAGAAGATTAGATTTAAAAAAAAAGCACATTATTGAGGATTGGGAAAAGACTAGTTAATAGAATGGAAAGGTGAATGGATGAGAGAAATTAAAAAGTTGTTAATAATTAAGTCCAGTCAAACTGGATCATTGTTACTAGTGGTGTGTTTCAGGAGTCAGTATTTGGGCCTTTTCTTTTCCTGATTTATGTGAATTACATTGACAGAGACATAATTCAATAATGTTTGCATATGGTATTAAACTCTTGAGTATTTCTAGCTGTATTGATGATGTTGAAGTATTACAGAATGACTTGGATCAATTAGCAAATGTCTTTTAGTTATAATAATTACAAGTTAATGAATTTGAGTTTTCATAATTTGAACCACATATGAAAATCCATTCAGTAGCATGACTAAAGAAAGAGATCTTAATACAGTAGTAGGTAAATTAATCAAGCCATCAGTCAGTGTGCAGTTGCTAATAGTAAAGCTAACATAATTTTAGGATGCATTTTTTACATATTGATTCCAAATCAAAAGAGCTATCTATGTCTTTATACAGATCACTAGTTAGGCTTCATTTGGAGTATTGTCTACAGACAAGATATGGATTATTGGAAAATGTTAAAATGAAAGCTACTAAAATATTTCTGGAATGGAAGTGTTAGCATTTGGAGATAGATTAATATTTCTTAAAATATTTTGTCTTGAGAAAAGAATGATGAGAGTTAATATTATTGAAGTTTATAAGATTGTCTGGGAAATCTTTAGCATAAAGATCCCTGGTTTTTTTTCCTTAAGACAATAACATGATAAAACACAATTTTTAAAGTTTTGGTAGATACTTCAGATGGTTATAGTATTTTTTGATGTTTGATTAACAGAGATTCTTTTTAGAATCTGAGATTTTAAACAAAAAGTGTTTTTGAGAACAAGTAGAACAAGAATTGTTTTTCTTCAATTGATAGATGAACTTCCCTTTAATGATTATGATGATGTTGAAAAGACAAGGACATTTCAGGAGACGTATGTTTCTAATACAGACAAGACATTAAAATTAGGTAGTGTGGATAGTAGAGATGCCATTAGTGAAAGACTTCCTGAAAGAGAACAATCTGACATAGCCTTAAAAGAAACAATTGCTGTACAAGAAGAAAATGTAGATGAAGAGATGGTCAGCAATGAAGCACCTGGAAATGAAACTCAAACTAAGAATTCTACATCCACAAATGATTCTGATAGTAAAGTCACATGTGTTAAGAAAAAACTGGAAAATGATGAGGTAAGCTCACATAGTATCTAAAAATTAAAGTTTGTCCTAAATCCTGCTGTATTAATGATTGTCAGTGCAAGAGGGCATAATTATTATTGGTTGCTGATGTTTCTAAGATAATGGGTTCACAACATTAATGCCGACATTAGTGTCTTGTTAAGGTTAACCAGTAGCTTACATAATAATTTCTACCAATAACAGTTTCAGTATGGTGGGTGACTCTTATTTTACTGCTGTTAGTCAATACAAGTATGAACCAGTCATGACTTATTACCATTATAAAAGACTATTCCCATGACTATTTATTCATTGTGAGAAGACCAATAGATCTAAATCAGTTTTCCTGATGAAAATTTACTCTCTCTCTCTGTTTATGTTATTTGATATGTAAAAAGTTAATTTTGTTTTCACATGGCTTTGTTGTTTGCTAGTTGGAAGAGATGTATAAAGACAAACATTTCTATATAGTACACGGTTGCATGTGTATCAACTGGGAATTTTGTTGGTAAACACTAAGATTTTTGAATTTTCATTATTTATGATAACATAAAGTTCATATACACAATTAAAAGTGATTATCCCAGTTTTAACCAATAATACCAGTTTGAACTATTTGTTTTAGATTTATATCGTAACATGAAGCAAAAGTGATTTGACAGTGTTGATACACATCCTTTCCAATACAAAAATCACTATTTTTAGACTATAATATAAACTGATTGTATAAGATGGTCAGTACATCCAAAGATAAGACTAAAGGAGTAGATGGAATATTGTAGTATTTATACAGATAAGAATTTATTTACAGGAAATTAAAAAAAAAAGTTACCCAAACAAAAGTATTCAGAAGAACACTAGGAATATCTTTTGTGAAATTTGCCTAAAATGCTTATATTTCTCAACTTTTATTGTTGAGTGGTTACCATCTGTTAGATCTGTACTTGTTACATGTTATTGCTTTACGGACATACACTACATGCATTTGTCTTTTCACCTTGTCCATGTAAAGCTCAAGTAATGACAGTTTGGAACAGCTTCAGGAGGTGTCTTTCTGCAAGATTTGCAGTTTCAAGCAGAACAATTCGTTAATAAGATGCTTTCGGGCCGTAGTTTGCATTTTCAATTAGAGAAGTCCTTTAATTCAAGATCAAATGAACCTTTTGCCATCAAACATGCTCATGCTTTTTAGTAGTTGGCATGTTATAAAACTAATAGTCAACCCCACTAAAGGTTGTGGAACCAACTTATTTGGCTCATTCTTCAAAAACACTATACACAATTACATATACTGGAGGAAAACATCAGATCTTGATTAGTGCCAAAATAATAACTTAATATTATATAAAGTTAGTCACAAAATTATATTTTTACTACTTATTTCATTATGTTATATTTTCAAATGGTTTTAGAAATTGTACTGTTGATTTTATATATAAACCCTATATGCTTTGTTGTATGTTATACCTGAAGAAGACAGACCAGTGTTCTGTCAAAATATGTATGTTCTCTATATAAAATAATTTCATTGTGCTTATAACTCATTTTTCAATTTACTATTGTATTGGCACATTGTGCTACTGTACACAAGTATACTGTGTAACATTTTTACACAAACAAACCTATATACGTATATTTTTGTGATAAATTATGCTTGTCATTCATGCATAGTTTGAACCATACGCATTTGTGGCTGCATTTTTGTATTTCCAAATTCCTCAGCATACCTATATATGTATTATATTCTAAAGTATTTTGAGTCCCTGGTAGATTAATGACCCTATAACACACATTCAGTAGTACTTGCTGTTGAAACTGAGCAGATAGTGGTTTCTGAAGCTTTGTTTGAAAAACAAAACAAACTAAAGAACTAATTTGTAGGATTCTATCATGAATTTGAATAGACAAATATGACACAAGATATTTCTGAGGCAACATTATTGGGGAAGTACATATGTAGCCCTACTAATTTCCCAGCAGCAAGGACATTGTGTAGGTGTGCAATTTACTCAGCAGGCAGAACAATGATTATTTGCAACAAAGGGATAGGTACAACTTTGATTTGAAGTTCACTAAACAAGAAAACCTAAGTTATCATAAACTACTTCAAATTACAATACACCACTGAACCAATCTAATACCAGCATTATTCAAAGCAGTTGCTATACTGAGTTGCTGTTCAGTGGCTCAGCAATAAATATGAAGGCTAATAATGCTAAAAACTTAGTTTATATACCTGTGGTGATCACACCACAAATAGTCTGTTGTGTAGCTTTGTGCTTAATAATAACTAAATTATACTGAGTCACATAATCAGCTGAACTTCTGTCAGTAAACTTTGTCAGTTCAGATAGTGAATTATTAGTACCATTATAATATTACCTTTTGGCCACACTAAAATGTATGATAAGTACAGTTAAATACAAATAAAATGTTGAAATAGCTTACTTTCTTGCTATATATTCAGAAAAGGAAGCTTGTGTTATAATGCAGGATCATAGAGTGATCTCTGTTAGAATACATTATTACTACAAGTTTCTTCACAATTTTAGCTTTGAATGTAAAATTCATGCTGCTAGTTTGATTATAATAATTAATATTCAGCATAAAAAGAAAACAGATCCTGCAGAAGTAGTTACTTCAATACAAAAATGTATCTTTCTTCTGTTAGTTTCAGAACCTTTATGGTATTTGATTGTCCAATAAAATTGACTTTTTTTTTTAGTGTTATAGCATAGGAATAAACAATGGTGTATTATCTTGCAATATGTTTTATGTAGTTCATGGAAGAGAACCATGCACATACAACTGATTTGCCAAGTTGCTATGTGAATTATTTCAGAAAAATCTGACAGTTAAATATCAAAATTAGTAATTGTCACCTATACCTAAATTATATCATAGTTTTGTAAATATTTGTTGGACAGCTACCCTCAAGCAATTCCTGGATTCATAATGTGTAACACTACATGATTGGTTATATGTTATGTGCTTCTTTCTAGGAGCTGTGTTAAGCTAAAGCCCTAAACCTTCTCAATTTGTGGAACAGTTTCTAATGAAAACAGTAGTTTTTGAACTAAGAGCCTAGTTTTGAGTGAGAATGGGTTAAAATAAAAGGAACTTTCTTAGCAAGAAAACAAAAAGAATCAGCCAGGATGGAACTTTAAAATTTTGAATTATCCACACTGGTGAGGAAAATTGTACTGATATTGAAATTCCAGAAATGATGGATAACAGCCATATGACCTATGGTAATAGTGAATAGAATGCTGATATTAAAGTGTCAGAGAATGGTCATGTAACCAGTATTATTGAATGAAATAATTTCACTTAAACAAGGTAGGAAAAATAAAGCATTTATCAATCTATACATACGGTAGTGACAATGTAAAAATAGTTATGAATAGAAATTTTTCCACAGTGATACTGACTGAACAAGCAACCTTTCATACACATGCTTATTGTACTTATAAAACTATACTATTTATTCATCATGGCAGGGATCAAAATATTACATTCTTGCATTCCTGAGGAGTTTCATTTCTTTAGTTTGCCTTCCCGATCTGGAATGCAAAGACCATCCGTATTCCTTTAATTATGACCAATAAAAGTGAACATATTGCATGGGTTAAATAAAAAAAAAAAAAAATTACATGAGGAAATGCAACTTTACTGAGGGAATTTAATCTTCCTGATAACTTTCCCTCAAGTGTATGTAATTTTATTTCATTATTGCTATCCCTGGATGGAATAAAACAACTTCAATGTCTCAGTTCAATCAGTTTACTTTATTTTTCTTTGTCTACTGCTTTTGATTTTAGCATACTTCTATAATGATTTGTCTTGGTGGTGAAACCTTGATGTACTTGAATGAGGCTCCTTCCCTTGTTGCAGTGAATGATCCAGGATTAATGTTGCTAAGTGGATGTTGAATAGTTGACACCAGTCATTTTATAACAGAAGTGAGAAAACTGGCACTGCATTCTCAGAAATTCATGAAAGGAGTATTTTTACTGGAGTGGTCTAGAAAGTATATTTTATTTCAAATGTATATGTGTTTCGATGAAAAGTCATCCAGTTTGTAAAGTGATAGAAGTTTATAATGCTGCTTATTTATACTGAGGGGAGTTTTTGTTAATGCTGTAAATGAAAGACCTTAAAAGACAATGACAGATTTACAGTAGTATCATTGCTTGAATAATGCAAGCAGTTAAATGAAAGAATACGTGAGACATAATAATTGTTAATTATTCCAAAATATCCTGAAATTTATATTTTGAATGTGTATATTTATGTTCTGGTGATAGAATTATGTTTATTTTTCAGACACAGGAGTTTTCTTTGGAAGAACAAAAGAGATTAGTAGGCACCAAAGAGAGATGAAGGGTATTAGATGGTAATGTTGATTCTAATGGGATGACTTGGATAATTGTAATTTTATATGGAGGGGGAGTCAAAGAAATTATGGACACTGTGCAGTGGCTTCTGTTATAGACAAATAAATTTTTGTTTTCAGATATTAGAAACTAGCATTGATGTATTTGTACCACTGCTAATAGGCAACAAACATAAATAGATCATGTATATTATAAAAACTGGAATGGAACCAGATATCATAGTCGAAGGGTTTAGGAAAAGTGAAGCCATGCATTGCTTACATTTAAAAAAAAATGACCAGTGACAGAGATTTCAGCATATACAAGAAGATTATAAAAGGAGTTTCATATGGACATTATGTAGAAAACACTGAATGTGCAAAACATTCAGTTTGACACTTTTCACTCTTGTAAGAGAATTAAGTGAGTATGCTAGACTTCTGATGAAGGATAGGGTACTTCGACTGAAGTAATATGCTAGAGGAGCCATCAGGTACAATGCTGAACAAGATAATAGTGTTTCACATCTACAAAACGACTTGAGAAATTAACCCTATCATGCTTTTGGAGACCACAGGCAGTGTAAATCATACTTTTGCACAAATACAGTAAAAAAGAATTCTTTATTTGTCCAACATTGTAAATAAAGCAACAGAATGTGGTAAAAACTGGATGAGAAAAATGCTGTGAAAGGTAATGAGAACTTTATAGGAAACATTGTTGAGGACAGTGTTTTTTTTTTTGTGTGCATAAAGAAGTTGGTTATGTGGGTGTATCTCGTGGTAAGTTTGTCAAAAATGACACAATTTTAGAAATCAAATGTCCTAAGAGCACTGAATGTACAACTCCAACAGAAGCTTAAAAAACATGAGAATTTTTGCTGCACCATGAACACGAAGAATCAGTTATTCTTGAAGAAAAACCCTAATTTCTATTATCACATTTAAGGTCAGCTGAATATTACTGGACGGAATTTTACAATTTCCTGATATGGACAGATGAAGGCCTGAGCACAGAAACAAAATTACAAGAGGTGATGAATTTTTGGAAAGAAAAATATATGTAAAGGAGGCTTTGCTACCTGAAATTCTTGATTATCGTGTCCCTAGAAACATGGAAGTCAGAGAAGCTATATATGTAAACAAATCAAATAAATGAAAACACCTTCAGAATTTATGTTTTTTAGTAAACTTGCAATTCATTTGTTACATAACATCATTGCAGTATTACTTATCTACAGTTCATAAAATTCAATATTTATGTATGTTTTATTATACAACTCACAGAAAGTAGGGCTTTGGATTGAGGTTTGGAACTAGGTAGTTTTTTTCTATTGACACTAATAGTTCATTTTGTGGTTTTTTTATTATTATGATATACACTATAAAACATCTATTCTGGTAGACAAGAGAGAAGACAAAACAAAATACAATGTGATAGAAAATACAATAATCAAGGAAAATGATAGTTGGTCTGTATTTCAACTATGTGGTTTCAAACCATATCACATCAAATACAAAATGTCTTATAATGAGCTAGTTTTTCTTGGGTTTTCAACTTTTATCAAATAAACGAAAAATATAAATGTTTAGTATAATTTTCTAAATTTTTTCAAGGTTTATGCTTTTATTTCCTTTTTTTTATGTAATACACACACACTTCCCTTGTATGCATACAGAAATAAAGATCAGTTCTTACGTTTTCCTTTAAACATTTATTTTCTTTTCTAATCCAGTTTCGTAACCTCAGGGTTACTCTCTTTGGTTGTAAAAAATTAAACAACTCTCAACAAAGAATCACATCTCAAACTATGTTTAAAATCAAACACAAGTTACTAGAAGTCAGAAGTAAATATAAAATAATGAAACCATCAAATAAAAACAAGACTATAACTGTAATACTCATAAAAACATATTATCAACTAGTAAGTAATATAAAAAAAAAAACCATCACATAGAAGGAAAATTATAACTAATACTTATGAAAGGTTTTTTTATCATGAATCATATACTCACTAATAGGTTCCTATAAATAAATGTAAGGGTAAGACTGTGTTGAATTTGAATGACAAATATTTCTGTGATTATAATATATATACATATAAACATTGAAATTCTGTGATTTCTGCTTACACCAAATAGTATCTTTCAGAATTTTTATTGCAATAATACAGT
>NW_013666749.1:59839-66655 GCF_000517525.1 Limulus polyphemus
TTTGTTTCAAGATATGGTTAAGAAAAAAATAATAGATAATCGATATAGTTAAGAAAAATAGTAACTTTCTATTAGAAGATTTATATATATATATATAATAAACAAATAAATAAATATATATATATATATATAGAAAAGTATTGAAATTTAGTTCACATGGACTTCTCTAAAACAATTGAAATTATGTTTATATACTGAATGTGTGCAAATTTTTTTAAACCAAAATATCTATACTATAATAATTGTTCCAGTAATACTAGATGCAGAATTACAAATCTATAATCTATGAAAATGAAAGGCTCTGCTTCTCGTTGCACAAGTACAACATTTGTTATTATAGAGCAATGTCAGGTGTCAGACAAAACTGAGACAGTTCATTGTGTAGTTATATGATGAAACAGGCAAGCAGCAACATTATGCAATTATAAGACTCTCGCCGTCTAGGGAAGTCATCTGAACAAATTGAAACATCTTTTTAGGGATATTTCTTTGTGTACTGATACAAACAAAACATGATATTTAAACTGGTTTATCACGAAGTTGAAAAAGATAACATTTTAAAGTTTGGTCTACCTCTATATGTTTATTTATAAAAAGATTGTTTTTAAAACAATATTTCAGTATCAATATAAAACCAAAAAATATTAACCACTTGGAAATAATGTAAAGTATCTTGCTGCAAAACATTGGACACTTTGATTGTATAGTTTGAAAAGTAATGGAATTTCAATTCTAAAAAGCTGGTTTTAAAAACTCATTTAATAAAAACTTTTCAGTTAACTTTATAACTTATACTGCTTAATAATGCTGATGTATTTGTTTCACAAAAAAAATGCAATTTTTAAAATACTTAATTTACCAATGATTAAAAACATGAGTGGAACATACCAACATGATGGTTGAGGACAAACCTTAATTTATCCAGAAGCAGCTCTTAAAAGTTAAAAACAAAAGAATGAAAAATTATTCTTATAGTAAGAACATACTGACAAATGGCTTAGTTAGTTTCTAACTTAGGTAATGCTAGATTTTGAAATAATGTTGAAAGAACTTGTATAGAACTACTACAGAAATATGACTCCACATTAAGAAATAAAAGTAAAGCATATATGCTCATTAGTTAATTTTACTTTATCATTGATCATCTGATGATTCCATGTAATTTTGACAAATAGTTACTTGTTCTTTAAAAATGTTGGAAAATTTTGAAAGTTATACCAAAGATGTAGCCAGCAATTTGTTGTGTAAGTAATATAGAATTTATACATTTTTTAACCAAACAGATTTTTTTCTAGTTAAAACTATGATAATTCATTGGCTGCTGTGTGTACAGGAAAA
Source organism: Limulus polyphemus (assembly GCF_000517525.1). Taxonomy (NCBI): domain Eukaryota; kingdom Metazoa; phylum Arthropoda; class Merostomata; order Xiphosura; family Limulidae; genus Limulus; species Limulus polyphemus. Next base: position 61,178 of record NW_013666749.1, read on the forward strand.
CTCACAAGATGCACTCTGGCTTTTGACCGAATGTTTTTTGAACTAAAGTTTAATGCTTTGCATTTATAATTTATCTCGGGTAACTAAATATAAAATTTGTTTTTAGGTACCACAAGTACAGCTAGTAAACAGCAGTACTCTAATTGACATCCTAACTCCTGCAGAACAAAATGACAGCGAGTGTGTGGTGGTTCTGTTCTATTCTCCATGGTGTGTGTTCTCGGCTAAAGCAGCACCACATTTCAATGCTTTGGCTAGAATTTTTCCATACATCCATTTTTTAGCCTTAGACACTGCAACATATTCAGGGTGAGTGACATATAAGTAAAGAGTTTTCATATAATCTTTATACACATTGTTGAGCTGTACTTTTTGTGTTAGATTTTATTAAATAAGGGAATGTAGCAGTAGTTTTAAAAATAGTGTACTTTATTTAGTTTTATTTGTTTTATATTAGTTCCCAAATAAACTCAAAACTTTACTTTGTTTATTACATTTATCTTACTTCGTAAGTAGTATGTAAAATTACATAAAATATTCTGTAACTTTTACATGAATTATATGTTTTTTAATGCCCGTTGTTCTTAATTTTTAAGAATTTTAAACACTCGTACTTAGATTTAGTGGTTTGTGAGCTATCTGTAACATCTTTTGTTTGACATTTAACAGTTTTAGTTTAATAGCATTAAGTAGACTTGTAGTTGATTTTTCACAAGGAGTGTAGATATTCATACCATGTAATACTTTTTTTTAGCCTCAACATGAGATATGGACTTGTTGGTGTGCCTACAGTGTTATTATTTCATAAAGGAAAGCCAATAGTAAAGTTCAATGGCTCAGAAGCTCAGATTGAAAATTTTGCTGTATTTGTGACTAAATATACAGGTATGATGTAGAGTGCAAGAAAATATTTTGTTATTATATGTAGTACATACATAGGTAGAATATTCTAGTAACAGATAATTGTTTATACATGTTACTTATTGTAACAGTTTTATAAATCTTTCCAGTGATACTCTTGTTGAGGCCTTCATCACAAGAATTTAGGCTCTTTGTAATGTGTTAGTTGGTACTTCTAACAGTTTGGGATGTCTGAATTATGTTGTTTTTCAAGTTGGATAAGTTCATGTGATTAACTTTAGCTATATACAAGGAAGCACTCTAGCAGGCCTTCAGTAATTTACTTTTTGCATGCTTTTGATGAATTGAATAAAAGTATTGGGTAGGCACATCAGTGTGATGTGTTGTTTCATATATAATCCAAGTGAAAGTGCTTGAGAGGTAAACAGTGTAGTGGTTTGATTTGATTTATACACTAGAGTTTAGTACTGGCTAAAGTTCAGGCTCTTCACCCTCCAATTATGAAGTTTTTTCATAACACATTTGTCAATATGCAGTCCAGGTAACATGGTACTATTTATAATTCTGAACACAAGGCATCAACAGCACATTAGCAACCATTTTTGCTTTTTAGTTTATTAATGGTATTTTATTTATTTATTTTTATCACCAATGCAAATAAGATGATTTCAATAGTTATTTCTACAATACAGTTGATGAGTTTGGCACTGGATCTCCACTCTCATATAATGTCTTCAAGGTTCTAGTGATGATAATGTTCAGTTCAATTTGACTTAAGTAGCATCTGTACTTTCCATTTTATAAATGACAAGGAAAAAAGTCAATATTTCTACCTTTTCTAATTCACTTGTTGTATTAATTATTAAATATATATATATTGTATTATACTTTAAACACTATATATTAAACATTGTTATAGTAATAAATAATGTTTTTTTCCAAAACATACTTACCATCTGCTGACACTTTAGTTACTTGTTGATTCTGGAATTGTCTATCTAAGCATTGGTCTTGCTTGCTTGCTCCAGTTTTTTATACCCCACTTGAATGCCTTTGACAATATCTAATTTGCAAAATTCTTCTATCCAGGTACTGTTTATAAGCATTTCATTCAGACAATGTAATCACTTTTTCTTGACAAAGCATTGGTCATGGTTTTGTCTGATGTGATGTTTGCAGGTATGGATTCCTGTATTACGGTTGTCAAGCACAGTGGTTCATCTGACTTTCCCTATTCCTCCTTTGTTATGGGTCGAAGGGGGGGTGTTGGGGGTATTTTTTCTTCTGGGCCTCTGAAGTTGTCTTTTTTGTTGATCCTGGTTATTCTAGGGAGAATTTAGACTCGGTTTTTCTGAGGCTTTTCTTTACTAAGTCAGCTTTTTTGTGATTAACCACCTCATTTTCCTCAATTAGTCATTTGGGTTATGAGCTGTTGGGGCTTTTCTCTGTGACCTTTAATTCTACTCCTACCTTGATGGTGGAAGGGGGGAACTATTTAGATTTTCCTTCTTCACCTGATAATTCTAGTTCATGCTGAGTGATTTACTGCATGCTTTGGCTTTCCATCTCCTGGGGGATGTATTTTTTCATATCCACAGATTAAAGTTATTTAATATGGGGTTCCAGATTGGTTCATGTGATCACTTGAACCAATCAAATCTTTTTGTATTTGTTTGCTTCTCAGTCTTGTTCTGTGACTCTTCTTCCCCCACAAATTATTGGCAGCCTATCAATGGTTCCCACATTTATTTGCAGATGAATGGGGTCTCCTACTGACTTTTACCTTGGTCAAATTGCCTGCTTCTGTTCCTTTTGTCTATCTGCTGTAGCCTCTGGGTGTTACATGTGGCTTTCTTTTATCAACACTTCATGTTTGCAGGTGTCCCAGAGGTATTTGTATCACAAATTGCAGTCACCTGTTTGCATTTTTGGTGTTGTTGACCTGTCAACCTTCTTTGGCTCTAGCAGCTGAATAAACTCAGACCTTATTTTTAGGGCCACTCCATTTGGCTGATCAATGCCAAGGTGGTGGTGGTGGGTGGGGAGGTCAGTTAGAGTGAGGTTACAATTATTGATGGACACATGGTATTCCTTCACTGCAGGTCCATGGTCACTTTGGGTTCTAGCATTGAGGTCTTTCTATTCCATTCTCCACCTCCATTATCCTCTCACTCTATGGTATTTCCACCTTCTCCTGATCGGTGGGGTGTGGATTTTTGTTTCTCAGCTATCAGAGTTACTGATCATGAGGGTGGTAGTGACAGTTGATCCCATTCTTCAGGGATTTTATTCCTGTTTATTTGTTGTGCCTGAGACAAGGGAATATACGTGGACGATCATTGTGTTTTCTCATCTCAACCCATTCTTTGTTTCTTCTCAGCCCTTTCTCACCCTAAATTGGTATTCTTCACCAGGTCCGTGGATGCCCATGTTTGTGGTTGCTGAGGCATTTCTCCACATTCTGTTAATTTTAGGTGGTTTGGCTTCCCACCCACTTCCTCACCTTCCATTTCCCACCTGTCCTCCCATTCCATTCTTGATCGGTTTCATGATCTGGTTCACTCCTTAAGGAGATATGTGATACATACTGCCTTCTTTGTCCTTTGAAACAGATTGTTCAGGCCGGAATGTAGACTACTGCCGATACCTTCATTGTTCATTATCTGCATGATCTAGCTGTATCTTTCTCTAGTGGATGGATATTATCGACCTTCCTTGGTGATTCTACACACATCAGGTTGTCTTTGAATGGGGTAAGTCTGATCACTTCCTTTCTTTCGTGTTTTCTTTTCAGCTTCCCTAATCGTAACATCTACTTTACAGATCCCACCACCTTGTGGCAGGTGTTGCCTGGTCGGGTATATTTTGATTCAAGCCCACACTAGTTTAGAGTAACTATATAATGCTCACTATAGAGATGGTGTGTGTGTGTGTTCTCGATATAAATCAGTTTCAATCTATAATAGTTGTTACTCATGGACTTCATGAGTAAAGCAAAAGGGGATTTCTGCCTATCCCTGCCGACCCTTTAGTTGCATAAATCGTGGTTTGTGTGCTTTTCAAAATAGGGAATCATAGACACCCATTGCACAATCTCTGGTGTGACATTCCTCTGGACTCCCCACTTCATCCCCCCTTGGGTGGTGGACCATGGAGGCTTCCTTCTGAGTGATTGGATATTTACAATACTCAGTGAGAAGAGGGCATAGCTGATTGAACTGCTTCTAGACAAAGTAACTTATTCAATTGATCCTGCATTTCCCCTGGATGTTTTTCCCAGGTAGACCACACCCGGCAAAATAACATATTCAATTTATAAAAGACATTTTCCCCTGGATGTTTTTGTCTGAGTGGACTGCACTTAACAAAATCACTTAATCAGTTATACAAGGCTCTTCCCCTGGATGTTTTTGCCTGGGCATATTGTACTCGACAAAATAACATAATTAATTATCATGCATTTCCCCTGGGTGGACTGCACTAGACAAAATATTTTATTAAATTTATAATGTGCTTCCCCTGAATGTTTTGCTTGGGTGGACCACACTGGACAAAATAACTTAATCAGTTTTAAGGCATTTCCTCTGGATATTTTTAGATAATAAAACTTCATCAATGGGTCAGAATATCAAAACCCAATTTGAGTTTCTCCTGGATGTTTTTGCCCAGGTGGATCTCACTCAACAGAGTAACTTCATCAGTTGACAAAAACAAATAACCCTTTTGGAGTTTCCCCTGGATGTTTTTGCCCAGGTGGCCCTCAATAGAACAACTATCGTATTTATTCGTTACCATCAAACAACCTATTTGCGTTTCCACAGGATGCTTTTTGCTTGGGTGGACTGCTCTAGACAGTTTTCTTAATTAATTGATTTCTTCAGGTATAGATCACATGGTCTTCATGCCCTAGTCAAATGTTGTTATTCCAGTTTCACACTAGTACAATATCAGGCACAATCCTGTGACAAATGGAACATATGTTCTTCAGAACATTCAGCATTACTATCACTTGTCCAATGCTGTAAGTATTCTTACTGCATTCAATTGTGTCTGTTTTTCCATTCTGCCGATTTCTTGTTATTTTCCTCTTTCCTGGGCAAAGAGCATACCTGTGCCAAAAGTAGTGGAGTATTCCACTGGTGTGCTTTATTTTCATCTCATAGCACACATGTTAAATCTAAGCATTCGCCTTCTTCTTGGTTTGATATTTGTACGCCTAAACTGCCACCCTGCTTTGTGTGAGGGAGGTAAAACTGTTATGAAAGTTAACATGTTCTTACACTGAAAATACATAATTCAGTGAAAAAAAATTTACTTCAATTCCAGAAAAACATAGATATTACAGTGTTTACTATTTAGCAAGAAACCTTATGATGGTAGTAGATGACATATTTGTAGAAATTATAAGAAATATTAAAATCACAAACATATTGGAATTGTTTTTCTAATTCCAAGATCAACATTATTAAAAACTTGAAAAGATAATTAAATTGATAAATACAAAACATCATACATTTCTAAGTAAAAAAAACTGTTGATAGTGACAGAAGTTTAGAAAGAACACAATATAATGATTATGATAGTGACAAGTTTAGAAAGAACACATTATAACGATTA
>NW_013666749.1:67004-94356 GCF_000517525.1 Limulus polyphemus
TCTTGTAATTTTTGACAAATGCAGTTAAACAAGAAAGTTATTCAGGAGTCAAAATTCTGTTTGAGTGAATAGAAAATATGGAACATTAACATACCATAATGTTTTTGGTTAAAGAAATCTTATCCCAGATAACACTTTGTTATTTTTGTAGCTTTTAATAATATGCAATATATTAAGGTTAAGCTACTCTATTATTTCGTCCATATAAGGTAAACATGAACAACAGGCATCATTGTGGCTACTTATGTAGCAATTTTGATTACTTGGATAGTTGGAATAATAGAAAATGATGATAATTGGAAACACTAATTTTGTTTAGTTGATTATTTTCATGAGTCATGACTAATTGATTGAGTTGAAGAAACGTGAATTAATCGACAGAAAACAGTAGAACTCATAATAAAAATATGTTGTTTACGTAGTTGGAATAATTGGAAACACTTATTTCTATTAGTTGATTATTTTCATGAGTCATGAAACTAATTGATTAAGCTGAACTAACTTGGATTAATAGAAAATAATTATAGAACTCATAATACAAATACTTGGATTAGCTTGGATAGTTGGAATTATTGGAAATACTAATTTCAGTTAGTTGTGATATTAATTGATTTAATTGTAGTTTTGATTAATTGATTACCTTACATGATGCTGGGAAATTAGATTAATTGCTCAGCTCTACTTAATTCTTTCAGCATGGGCTCAGTCCCTGGGACCGACCTCGTAACCACTTTGTGTTTGTTATAGTTTTCATGCTATAACGTTTAAATTTGGCAGATTATCAGTAAACATTACAATGCTTTCATACGCAAAATATCAACTTTTTTTTTATTAAGTCTTAAGGTTTGTTGTATTTCAGTTTCTAATTCTACTGGATAAATAGTGTTAATAAAATTATTTATCTCAGGATTATTTATACTAATTAAATCATCTATATATCTATAAGTTAAAGCAACAATTTCTGGACTTATGCAATTTTCAATAAACCTGTTCTTATAGAAATAAAGATAAAAATTTGTAATACAAGTAGGATAGTTAGCTCCCATTGGAACTCCTAGTACTTGTTTAAATATATGGAAAAAATATAACTATTATAAATACAAAACTTAATAAATTTTCTTTCTTCCAGTACTATGAAAGGATGACAAAATTGTTCTATTAATGAATTTATAGCAGAAATTAAATCTTTCAATGGAATTGTAGTATACATTGTGGTAAAATCAAATGTTTGAATATTTTTCACTTGTTCACAGTTATTTAGGTATTTAAAAATGGATTGATTTTTTTTATTACCCAAAAAGTGTTTCTTAAGTTTACCTCACTTACCCCCAGTAGTAGTACCTTATGAGGCTGGAATGCCAGCCTCAGGATGTAAGTTTACCTCACTTACCCCCAGTAGTAGTACCTTATGAGGCTGGAATGCCAGCCTCAGGATGTAAGTTTACCTCACTTACCCCCAGTAGTAGTACCTTATGGGGCTGGAATGCCAGCCTCAGAAGGTAAGTTTACCTCACTTACCCCAAGTGCTATTTCTAAACTGCATAAATCTCTGATTAAATTTAAATTTATTTCTAGTTCAGTGAAAACAATTATTAAACAACTGGCCATTTTATTAAACAAATTATTTAACATTTTATTTGATAAAATTAAAAATGTAAATAGTTATAATCCTCCTGAGGTTAGCATGGCAGCCCCCGTTATAGTAGTAAAACCCTAATTTAACTTAATTAGTACTACAGTAGACAAATTATACTAGTATAAAGCTATAACTGATGTATAATTGACTAAAATATTAAGTTTAAACAAAAAGTTTCCTATCTGTTATTTAGAAGAAACTCCAGGCCAAGATTAATCATTTCATGATTTGATTAATTGTATAAATGAATTTATCTGGTTTGATAGTGTGGATATTAATGCTATCCAAGATGCATTTTTTTATATTTTTTCAATGACATTAACAGCTGTTTGTTTTCATTACTTACAGGAATAATCTTAGAAATTGTAAAGTTGAGATTCTCAGTTAATCAAACACTTTTCTGTTTATTTCAGGCATGTCTCCAGAAGATGGACTTAACATTACATCAGCAGATATGATGGGCCCTGTTCCCACACAGCCAGCTCAACGCACTGACTTTGTCTTAATACTCGCCTGGATGTTTACTCTCGGCTGTTTATGTACATGGTTCTTAAGATCATCCTTGTGGCAACGAATTGTAGAGTGTGTGCGTAACACTTGGAGGGAAGCAGAGGCTCAGCATGAACATGTGGATTAATTTGGCAATTGACAAACTGGTGAGTATTTGGTACAAATATGGCAAACATACAAGTATCAATGAGATTTTTAAGCCATTTAGGTAACTGTAACAAGAGGTAGGTAATTAAATAGATAAATAGGTGTATAAAGAGTTCTGTAAAGTAATTCAGAGCTCTTACTTATTAACACTTGTGAAAAAATGAAAAGGTAATTATATTCCTTATACTTTCTACAATCATAATTTTGTTGCATGTGAAAATGTACTATCCCAACTTTGTATCATCTCTTATGTTCCATACATTTTAAACCCAGTCCTTTTTGTTATTAAAAATGTCAGCTTTGCTAGGGAGGCACATTATATCCACTGTTAAAATGTCAGCTTTGCTAGGGAGGCACATTATTTTCACTGTTAAAATGTCAGCTTTGCTAGGAAGGCACATTATATTCATTGTTAAAATGTCAGCTTTACAAGGAAGGCACATTATATTCATTGTTAAAATGTCAGCTTTGCTAGGGAAGCACATTATATTCATTGTTAAAATATTAGCTTTGCTAGGGAAGTGCATTATATTTATTGTTTGTTTTATTTTATTGCTTCTTCTAAGTAATCTTATACAATGGATTTCACCTACATTTTTTTTAGAATTGTACTAAGTAAGGTAGAACTGGTTCCTAGTTGTGTGTACATGTATATAGAAAATGCTGGCAATTTAAAGGAGTATAAATATATTTTGAAGTGTAGCATGCCCATGGTAACTTGTATATTATTAACCCTTTCGCATCAGGCTCGTGTAATTTTGCAGAAAACATGTCACAAATTTCACTCCTACAACAATACATACGGTAACTCTGAGATTTCTTAAAGTATTCTCTCAAAAACTGGTAAGATTTTGTTAACGATTATAAATATTTTGTACACAAAGAATAACATTATTTTAATCAAATGCTTCTACTAAAGATATGTTTGTAGTTACTTGCACTCAAACTCTTAACAAATCAAGTGCAAGGTGATTTTTATTTTAACTATAAAAATACTTTTCTTCATCTTAGAGTTTTCATTTTTTATTTACATTATCTCCTAAATGAATACCGAAGTTTTCTTAAGGTGAATGTTTATATTTTATTTCTCATTTTCTCTACCATATCACTAACTCCAGCTATTATTATCAATGCACAATGCAATGAAATAATTAAAATACATAAATTTTAATTTTTTGTAGAATAACTTTAAAGATTTTCCTTTTGTTAAATTCATAATTTCTGGTCTTTTCCTTTTCACATATAGTTAATTTTTAATGTTTTGTTTTCCTTTTTTTTCTTTACCACTTATTATTCATCTTGACACAAGTCAACAGTGCCTTTAAGGCATATTACAGACATGTGCAACCCTTTGGCAAAGTTTTCATGCACCACGTAATATTATAAGTCCTGAGAACTATCACATAGTATAATGTATATTAAGAAAAAAACGTTAAACCTTTTAATTATACATTTTAAAACATAACTAATACATAATTAACTCAAATATAATAGTAAGACCTAAATACAGTTTAAACTGTGTTTCTAACTATAACATATTTATATTAGAAACAACTGTAAGTGCTATAGTTGATCAAGCAGTTAGTTATATGAGGACAACTGTGTGCCAATTTCAAAATAACCATTGTTAGATTAAAGTGTTAAATGAGCTCTTTCTAGTGACTATACACATGTGTGTGTAACATCTACATCTAAGCTATAAAGCTCAAACAAATCTGTCGAAGGTGAGCATGGCAGCTGTCAGGGGTTGAAAAATTTATTACTTGTTTCAACTTCATTTATTCAAGGAACTTGGAAATGTATCAGATGAAAGGTTAAGTGAGCATCTTATAGTCTAGATATACATCTACACAACAACCATGGTATTATTGAAGATACAGAGTGACAAGGTAGAGAATTTTCATAGTTCTTTGGCCACATGAAAATACATCTGAAATTTTAAGTAGTTTTTAAAGGTTTCTTTTGAAATATAGGAGATAAAACTTAGATGACATAAAACTTCAAATCATAACTTACATTATAATGTTAGTTTCGTTCACATACATCGATAGTAAAGGTGTTTAAATTTTGAATGTAACACAGTGACTTGAACAGAAAAGTGTGTAAAGGTGTACCCATTGTGAAAGGGTTAATAGATTAAAACATTTGTAGTGGTACACACTAAACTAATAAATTTATACATATTTTGTTTTAGTTATTTAATATAAGAAAATTTGGGTCCCATTTTAAAATGTTACATTATTCTTGTTTCTTATATGTACACTTTGTAATCAAGAATATGCTATTTATTATTTTGTTTAAGAAAGTATTAGTTTTATAATTAATGGGCTTATGTGTCTCATTATAGCACATTTTCTTTGTTCCTGACAGGATATCTTCATGAAGTTCAGAAGGACATGATGAATGTGCTGTTTGAATTACAGTCACTAGAATGGTGGTGGAAAAAAACTTTTTGTATGAGTCTTAGAATCAAAAAAGAATTTTGTATCGGAAAGTTTCTAGTTTTCTACAATTTAACTTTTCATGGTGATTTACAGCGTAAAGATTGCTAGACTTCTGTGTAGCATGAATATGTAAATATTTGAAATAAATCTAATTGGGAACATTTTGGTGATATTAGTTTGGTTTTTCAGCTATGTAATAAGACAATATTCATGTCCACATACCTTAAAAAATTACCATGCTGATAAAACTAGTTTAATTGGATCAAATAATATTTAACTTGATCACAATTATATAACAGAATATTGATAATATTCAAAAGATGTAATCTATTGTGTAAAAAATTACTATGGCTTTGGTTATAGTTTTGAGCTAGGTCTGTAAGCTTGTTTTTCTGTTGTCACTTGTTGATGGAAGAAAAAGTTTTATCTCATTGTATCTGTAATAAAACAATTATCATTATCAGTTATTTAAAAGTATTATCTCTTCTGAGAAAGTATAAGCATTTTGATTTCTTTAAATAACTTAGATATTTCTGTGTCTCATTTAAAGTATTAGGCATCTTTCTCTCTTATAAGACAATAGAAATTTGCTCCTATAAAAAAGTTTCCCTCATGTTGATACTTCTGGTTGTGACTGAATAATCCTATTCAAGAAGAGCATGATCGCTGAAATCTGTCACATATAGAACCTGTGTGTTCTGAAGTTGATTGTGAAGTATTTGGATTTTTCTGATTTGTTCTCTTCTTTTCTGCTTTTTTCTTCATTATCTTCTCTTTCTATCTGAGGCCCAACTGCACTGCTTCCTTCCAGTCACTCCTGTTATCAGCAGTTTTTTCCCCAGTTGATGTCCATGTCTCTCTTGCAGGCATCTGTGAAATGAAGGTTGAGTTGGCCTGTTAGTCTTTTTCCAGTAAGCCAGGGCACTCATTTAAAGCACCTTACCATATTGCTCATTGTCACAATGATGATATATAAATACTTATAGTTGAGAAACTCGGTTTTTTCAATTTAACACACAATATTGCAAATTACTAAGACCACTTTCACATAAGTTTGAAAAATTACATTCTTGTTAATGTTTTTTCTATTTATCTTTAAACTGAAATGCTTTGATACAATGTAAGAAGGATGGAATTTACTACCACCAAAAATAAAGCATGAACAGTGGATTTCAATACATGCTTCACACTTGCAGTCGTGGGGATATTATAAAAGTGACAGTCAATCATGCTGTTTGGTTAGGAGTAATTGTGTAAGTAGAAGTTGCTACTAGCTGACTGGTTTTCCTTTGGCCAGCAGTTCTAAATTAGGAATAGCTGTACCAGAACATCCCAGTCTCTGACTTTACTGTTTAGGATGTGTTGTGTAAGTTTGAAAATACCAAACATCAAATATTTATGGTTAATCATACAATTGATACAACGAACAGTGACTACGATAAGATTTTTATGGCAAAATTAGCACTAATCTAACTTAGTCACTATTGGTGGCCCTACCAGGATTTTTATTGTTATACTTATGTTAATTTTATGTAGTTAGGAATTTATAGTTCTATAATGTTTGTTATTTGGTCTGCTTTCTATTGACTTTCTTTATGATTTTACTGTTGTGCATAATTAGCAAACTCCAAGATTTTACCATTTCATACAGTGTTCACATAGGTGATTAAAAACCTGGAAATATGCAATATATTCTACTTAGTTTTGGAAAAATCATAAAAACATAATTTTAACCTCATTAATTTTGAAATACTATGCATTTGTATCTTATTTCTCAGTGTATTTTGTTCTTTACCTGCTTATTCTTGCTAGAAAACTGATTAAAACTTTTAATCATCAAAGCATTGGCAGAAAGCTCAACACAAAAATTATAGAAAAGTTAGATAATAAAAGTTAGTGCTACCAATATTATGGGTTTGTTAACTTTGAATAAATATAGGTTTTATCTTGTCTCTTGTCAATACTGGTTTAGATTTTATTTTATTGTGATACAGTGCTTGAAAAACAGTGTGTCTAAAATGACCAATGGAAGTAAATAACTGACATGAATGTTTTTTATTTTTAATCCGACTTGCCAGGTAAACCTTTGTGTGTATTTCACATATATAATAATGATCAAAAGCTAGATAGTCTTTCTATGATCACAGTTGATTTGTCAGCCAATTTCCCAAGCACTTAGTTATGTATGGTCATTGTCTTGGAAACTACATTCTGAAATTTGGTCACTACTCTGCAGTTGTAAATGTACCATGAACATGTGGTTTCAGTTATTTATATTAGTATAAACTTAGACTAGTTGAAAAAAAGAAATTCCAGAAAGGAAAAAATTGATCGTCTGTTTTAATCCATCGTCTTAATTATTGTAATATTTTTGTTTGTTTATTTACCCCATGCTATCTTTGTAAGTCCTAATTTTCTGGTCCTTGAGACTTTTGGCAAAGTCTTAGAAGTTCACTTAATGAAAAGTGTATGAATGCTGTGAATAATTACTTAGAAAGAAAATCTTTATTCAGGTATACTTTTGTATATTAATTCTTGCCTTAGGCTAGGGTTTTCTAAGGACGCCACATGAGGATGGTCATTTACAGACACTGCTAGTGTCTCGGGTCTCAATGCATCATCAGTTTGGTCATAAATGGTACTGGTGAAAAGGAAATGATTCCTTAGTAGCAGACTTCAACAACTGCTTAAAAATATATTTAGGAAGTGATGTTACTTTATTTAACAATTTAGACTTATTACTAAAATATTCTAAAAGAATACTGGTTTGGAATGATTCTACATCAACACTTGCATAGTACACATTCTCATCAAATCTTAGATCCTGTATTTCATGAGAAATATATACTATATTGTGCATGAACTGTTCCAAACGTCTTACCAAGAAACTAGCCAGTTTATTATTGTATGCACCTTTATTCGAAACAGTACGTCTAGCAGGACAACCTTTCTTGTGGACTTCTGGAATACCATACAAAATGTTTGGGTGACAACCTAATGATTTATTTTAAAACATTTTTCCTGTTTCAATAAATTACCCTGTTTTTGATATTAACATACCTCCCTAGTTTAGTTTCACTGGTTTTGGTAACATGTAATTTGTTAAATTTAGTATAATTATTCAAAATATTCTCAATCTTTAGATTGTATTCGGATTTGTTAATAATAACCACACTATTTCTTTTAACAATATTTTTATTTTCACTTACATTTCTCATTTCATTTTTACATATTGGCACATTTAAAATCACGGTTTTAATTGTTAAAGGCAGGTGAACTAATATCACTAACTTGAGTTCGAAATACTATCAAAGGATCCATAACTGTCAGGCCTAATTTACTGTTTAGATATTTACTATAATATATGTAGGCACACTGCTACTTCTTGGCGAGAAACCCCCAAGCCACAATACAACACTCCACCAATTAACGCCTTCCACGAGCTAGATACCACCACCTGCTTACCCATACCTATAAATATCCACCAACAGTAATCACAATTCACACAACATTCAGCCTTGATAATGGATGCAGAACGCATTCGAAACGCGTCGGCCAACTCATCACTAGCTACAACCTTTACCCGTTGTTCTAACAACATTAAGACGGCTTATCGACTTCTTGAGAAGAATTCTAAGAAGAAAGTAAACCTACAGACATCGGTCTTGTTTAACAAAATCTGCTTACAAGAAAATCTGTCACCAAAGTACACCAACATTTGACTATAATATATGTGCAAACAACAAGAGATGATTTTCAAATCTGAGTTTCAACAGAAGTATAGCAAACTACAAACCCTGTAACAATTTATTTTTCTGTTTCATTTGAAATTATAAAAATTAAATATTACTTCCTCAAAATGTTCAATAAATGTATTACCATTTGTTTTTTCTCTCAACATATTTAATTTCTCTACGTTTAAGTAATAATTTAGTTATTTGTGTGCTAGTCCAATCACTTGGATGTATATATAGTCTATTTTTGCTAACCTTTTTTCATTGAAGAGAAGAAGCTTCTTCATACTGATATTACAGGTTTAAGAATAGAATATTGACACTGATAAATCAGATATTGTGTATGAATTTAAATATTGAGAATGCAAGTTTAGATGAATTGAATCTACTACCAGATAGTTTAAAACACATTTGCAAACATATAAATATGGCAGTTGAAAACAAATCTAACATTAGATATCATGGTACTTGTGAATGTGACATGGTGATACATTGGATTTAAGATTCTTTCAACGAGTAATGAGAGAAGTCTGGTCATAAAAAAGAACTTATTGATCAATAGGTTAGGGCCAAAACTTAAGGAAACTAGCTGTTTCATCCATCTTTTACTGAAATTATGATTACTGGTCATCTGTTGTTTACCTGCACCATTGTTTTGCAGTCTTGTTGATGTGAAGGAAATTAATCCATCAGTGTTGAATGGGATAACTAAAGATCTGGAACACTGCCTAACATGTTTCACATGAGTTGTTGCTGGAACAGATGAATTTGGGAGCAGACAATGTAACATCTCATACTGAGTCTTGATGATTCAGCACTTGATGCCTTAGGGCCTTCAATGAGTCACTGGGACACAGTCATTGCTAAGTTTTGTCACAGATTATATGGAAACCATTGATGAGCATTTAACCTGCATACCATGATGAGATTCTCATAAACAAGATTTATCTACTCTATTGAGCAACAAATTTCAGCCCTTGGCTTCTGCAGACGAGGAACTATTGGAGGGAAGGAAAACAAAAGGGTCAGATAAGGATGTGGATGATAAGGAGGTTATTGTTATAGGTGATTTCTTGATAAAGCATGTGGATAGGATAAGTCTGTTGGTAGATCGGGAGAAAAGAATCCGATTATGCTACCCAGGAGCAAAGGTGGAGGATGTAACTGACAGAGTAGGAGATGTAATAAAAGGAGATGCAGTTTTATGGTGCATATAGGGGCTAATGATGTAGGAAAAGGTAGATCAGAGGAGCTAATTAATAAGTTAAATGGTTTGATAAAGGCATTTATAGAAAAAGGCCATAACTTCATTTTTGTCAGGGATACTGCCCAGAATTAACTCTGGGGATAAAGTTATAAGTAGGCCACTAGGGCTAAATGCTAGGCTTAGGTTAGCAAGTAAGGATGAGCAGGTTGGCTGGTTAGACTTGTGGATCGGTTCAGTGCAAGAAGGGAGCTTATTAGAATGGATGATTTACATTTAAATAAGTTAGTGGCTGGCTTGCTTACTACGACTAGTAACTCGGCTGTAAGGGAAGTTTTAGACTAGGACTAGACAGTGGTAAGGGCTAGGATGAACTAAATGCAAAAAGAATAACAGGCAGAGAAAATGAGTATAGAAGTAGTTTTAAGGATAGGTTTAATTGTTACTATTGTAATGCTAGAAGTACAAGAAATAAAATAGATGACTTTACAGCCCTAGTAGGAATGGAGGATTTTGATATAGTGGGAATAACTGAAACATGGTTAAACGTAGGCAATTTTGATGACAAATTTCTTTGAAATATAGGATTACAGGCTATTTATTAGGGATAGAGTACTAAAGATGGGGGATGAGTGGATGTATATGTAAAATGTGAGTTATATCCTGTTGAAGTTGAGGATATCAAAGATAATAGCAAGGCTTTTAGAGGGAAGTTGTTCCAGACCACTAAATGATACTGATGAAATTAGTGAGAACCTTGACAATGAGATTATGATTTCAGATGTTAATGAAGTCATAATCATGGGTGATTTTAATTTCAGGCATATAGACTGGGAAATGCTAGAATCAAACTGTTAGGGAGAAAGGTTTTTGGATACTGTTCAAGATGGCTTTCTTCACCAATTAGTCAAGGAACCTAATAGAAACAATGCTATTTTAGATTTATTGTTAACTTCAAATATAGAATTGATTGAGAGGGTGGAAGTTTGGGAACATCTGGGTCATTGCTCTATTAGGTTCAATGTTTTACTGCATATGGAGATAAGGAATAATGATATTTTGGTTAAAAATTTCAAAAAAAACTAATTTTGGTGTGATATTGGGCAGCTAAGGTATTTGTAGACATTGATCAGATGTGGAACATTTTTAAAGATAAATTTGTAATTATTCAAGGTAAACTTATTCCTTAAAGAAAGAAAGGGTAGCTACAAGTAAAAAACCAGGTTGACTCACAAAGAATATAAGAGATAAAATTAAAGAAAAGCATCACAAATTTAAATTGACTGGTATAACAGGATATTTAGAAGATCAAGAAAATTGGTGAAACAGATAATTAGGACATCAAGAAGAATGTATGAGAATAGGTTGGCAGAAAATGTAAAAATTAACAGTAAGGATTCCTTTAAATACATTAAGGGTAAACAAGATATTAGGATGGGGGTAGGATTCTTGAGGGATGATAAAGGAAGGCTTGTATTTGATGATTATGAGATGGCTGGGTTATTAAATTTTGCTTTTTCTTTGGTGTTTACTAACGAAGATTTAAGCAGTACTTCACATCTTGAACAATTGATAAATGGAAACAAGATGACTGCATTAATTCTGAGCTGTTTAAGAAAAAAATTAAAAGTTTAAAAACCGATAAGGCTCTTAGGCCAGATAATATTTTCCCAAGGGTTTAAAGGAGGTTGAAGATTGGATATGTGAGCCACTCGCTACAATTTGTTGTCAGATTTTGAATAGTGGGCAGGTATCAGAGGATTAGAAGTTAGCTAATGTAACTCCTCTTTTTCAAGGGAGGTGTTAAAAATTGTCCCAGTAATTATAGGCTTATTAATCTTACATCAGTGGTCAGAAAAGTTTTGGAAAGTCTGATAAAAGATGCTTTACAAAGTCATTTAACAAAGTTTAGAATTTTATTGGATAGTCAACATGGTTTCACTAAGGGAAAATCTTGCCGTACAAATCTTTTGACATTCTTTGAAAAGGTTACTGCTTATGTAGATGAGGGTAAGGGTGTAGATTTGGTAGGATGTTAAGATTATAGAGGACTGCCATATGAAACTATATAGTACCAAATCAGTCTCAGTGACATTATTTTCTCTGACTGAGACTGTTACCATTCCAAAATTGTTCAATGTAGTGACATCAAAGAAAAATTACCCTATAATAGAGGTGCTGATTCTGCCTTAACTTATAGTTTGTTATGTGTGTCTGCTGTAGTGATAGAATCCACAGACTGAAATGCTGTTTCTGTCCAAAAATACAGTCTACAACTATTTGACAAATTATCTGTCTGAGTGCTGGTCAGTAATTGTGTGCAATACATCCTTTCAGCTTCCTGCTACAATGGTTACTAGCATGGTAACGGAAACAGAAGTGATGCTGGAGCATATGAAAAAGCAAACAGCAGCGGTTGCTTCTGCCTTGAAACAATCTCCAGAGGTTTTGATGACCCAATGCTCAGTTGAAGCATGCCGTATAAGAAGTAAAATTGTAATCATTCTTTGCTCGCTTTTAAAAGGCATACACACCATAACAGTTGACATTCAGTTAGTTTTGTGCTGGCTCAATAGATTGTGCATAAATCTGTATGTGCATTCCAGTGCTCTGAGTGAATGATGATGTTGGTTAGAGTGACCAGATATTCCAGTTTTCCTGGATTGTCTCGGTTTTGAAGTTGTTGTCTCTGAGTCCCGAAAAAAAAGACTTCAGTATGCAGATTTGTCACGGTTTTTGTATCAAGCTGTATTAACAAGGTTATCACTTGCACGTGAAATACTCATCAATAATCGTGAGCATTTAAGGCTGCCATTACTGGAAGCCACTAGAAACATCGACAGTGTAATGCATATATTAGGGATCGCCCACAGATTACTTTTTTGTTACAATTCACGTGGTGATCTATTTATTGAACTCATAACTGAGTGGGTATTATGTACAGTGTATGCCTGAATGCTCACACAAGGATACAATGGATGAGAGCTTTGGTACTTTTAAAGTCGACCCACCAAATTTACAGAGGCCTGAGCTCTATGCAAGAAGGAATTGGACCATCGACATGGGTACTCCAATGTTGCAGGCTGAAAACCAGAAGATGGAGTAGGATAATGCTCAACTGAAGTGGGACATGTAGAAGGTGAAAATTATCTTCCGAAACGGTACTACCTCACCCAAAACCATATCGACCTTGATTTACCTTCTAAACATTGCTACAATTTTGAACAGTGCACCAATCTTTTACACCCCTTCATTTTTGCGTCATTGCAGCAACATGCGCTGATCATGTGACCACCCTTCACCAATACTAGCACAGGTAGCTCCCTCTACAATTGCAGCACAATCTCACTTTCTCGATTGGCAGTACAGTGTTTAGTTGTGTTTACTTTGTTCTTCATGTAATTACTGTTAGTTCATATTTGTTTCCTTGCAAATTTCAACTTAAAATTTTGAGTTAAAAGTTAATTTTGATGTTTAATCTACGTTTGTTTTCGACAATTTCTTACTTTTTTTTTGAAGTCAAAGTTGCCTTATGAATTCGAATTTTACTGTGTTGGATGAGGAAGTTCCCGCCAATATGGATGATGGTAATGTCATCAGTCCCCAATGCGGCAGGTTGATGATGTTGGCCGAAGAGGTTCAAGCTTTAATCTGCAGGGAGTTGGGCACTTTGGCTAGTTCTTCAGTTCATTCTCGTTTTACTCATGAACACACTTCTGAGGAAGTTTTTCATCAGGGTGAGGACAATTTCGACTCTGTTTTTCCGGACCCTGCTTTTTTCGACCAGTCACATAATGCAGTCAGGAGAGCTTGCCAACCATGCCTTTCCTACAATGTATTGATCAGGTATGTCAAATTTTAAATGTTTTGCCTTTAGCCCTTGATTCTTCTTCGTTGGGTGACGATCCTCGTCATGATTATTCTTTTTCTCCATCACCTGACATTCTTGTTCATGCTCAGCATTTTGCTGATTAATTACAGTCATGTGTGGGTATGTCCCATCCCCCTTGGCTGTTGGACAAGAATTCGCTTACCAACATGGCTCAAAACCCTATTTGGATTCACAACATTTGGATCCTCTACTTCCATTGTGGGGCTCGAATCCTGACACTTTAATTTATTATAATCAGTTTCAGTTTTCTAGGATTTGCCTTACTTTGATCACCCTTTTACGGGTTATTTCCTCATTACAGTTGTTATCTCAAGCTTTCTACCAGTGTCCTGATCAATTCTCGACAGAACTCGGGACCTTCCTGTGGTCTAACATGACTCATTTGTCGGCTTTGGCGTACTGTCTCTCATCACTTGGATCATATGTTGTTGGGATTTGCTGGGGCATGATGCATTACTTGTGGGGGTGCATCTCTCCCTTTTTTCTTTGAGGGATCTTCGTCAAGCCCAGTTTCTTCGCGAAATGGTCTTTGGGGGTCATCCTGATTCTTTGGAGTCCAGGATCAATGTGGCAAAGCTATATTCCCCTTATTCTCCATGGCCTCGCGTTTGTCCTGTCCTACTGTTGCTGCCCAATCTTCACCTGTTAGGATTTCCTGTGCCCCTTCTTCTCCTCCTCCCCATCCTTTACTCCAGGCATTCCATTCCTTACATTCGTTCTTCTAGTTCTTGTTCCTACAGAGGGTCAGCATTATTGGTGACAGGATGTATTTTCAAGATCAGGTGGCCAGGCTACATCGATTTTCAACCGTCTGGGAACTCTTCACGATAGATCAGCAGATTTTATGGGTTCTGTCATAGGATATTTTCTTTCAGTTTCGGTCCCTTCCCCCATATCTTCTATCCCAATTTCCTTTCCTCCTTGGGATCATGCCTAGTCCAGTCATCTAGCAGAGAAGGTTCGAGACCCTCTTCACAAAGAAGCTATTGAACAAGTGATACCAATTCTTCCGGGATGTTACTCCCCTCTGTTTGTTGTCCTCAAACAGATGGTAGATAGGAGACCCACCATTTGTCTGTCCTGGCTGAATACCTTTCTGGAAACAACCTGAATCACCATGGAGTCTTACCTCTCCCTTTGGTGGTTTTTTTCCCACAGGTCTTTGGATGACCAAATTCGATGTGACAGACGCATATTTTAATATTCCCAAAACTCTGCAGTCACGTCGATATATTTGGTTCTTCCACAGAGGGTGTGTCTTTCATTTACAAGCAGTGCCATTTGGTTTTGCTTCGACTCCTTCAGTGTTCTGTCATGTTGTCCATTCTTTTGCACATCATCTTCACTCATTGGGTCTTCAGACTCATCATTACATGGGCTACTGGCTAATGCTTGCCTCTTCCCAGGCCTAGTCTGTCACACACACCTTCTTCCTTCTTTGGGAGTCTGCTTGGGTGGGTTTCTGATCAAGTTGGAGACGTCTTTTCTAACCCTCAAACAATATGTTATTCATTTGGGGATTCTCTTCTATTCCCATCTCAGTTGGGCCCAGCCTTCTCCACTTTGGCTCCCGTTTATAGAGCAGGCAGTTGCTCAAGCACTTTCTTCTCCTCCTCTTACTGCTCGAGAGGTTCTATCTCTTTTGGGGATGTTGACCTCCCTGGTAGCTCTCATTCCCTTCAGTCGAGCACACATGCAATCCCTTCAGTGGATACTCCTCAACCAGTGTTCACCAATGCTTCATTGGTGGGCTGTGGCTTCCCTCGACTCTCGAGAGATTTTGGGTCAGTGATCCATCAGGAAACTACTTTCCATAACTTCATGGAACTTTTGGCATTTCGTCGGGTTCTCAATCATTTCCTCCCGTTCTTGCAGGAGCTGGTGGTTATGGATCATTCCAACATTTCCACTGTCGTCAGCTATATCACCAAACAAGGGGAAACCAGGTCCAGATCTTCAAACACTCGACTTCCTGTACTGGGTCCATGACTACAACATAGCGATCTTGGTGTGTCATGTTCCTGGGACTATGAATCTGGTTGCAGACTGCCTGTCCTGTCCCAACCAAATCTTTCATATGGAGGGGTCCCTCCATTCTCAGGTTTAGAGTGGGTGTGTTCTCACCTAGGAACACCACATATAGATGCATTTGCCACTCATTGGAGTGCCAAACTTCCCAGATTTTGGTCTTCTGTACCACACTCCCTCAGCTCTGGGGGGAGATGCATTCAGTCAGGATCAGAGGGGTCTTTATCTGTATGCTTACTGTCTGATTAGACTCATTTCCACATTAGTTCCCTCATCCTTGCCGTGTATTGCTTGTTGCTCTGTATCGGCCTGCTCAGTCATGGCTTCCTCTCCTCTGGCCCTTATTTAAGCAACAGTATCTGCTCTTACTGCAATCCAAATCACTCCTCTGACAACCTCGATCGGACGTGATTCATCCCGACATCACCAAATTCCATGTTCATGTGTGGTTTTTGTCTTGTCCATTGCCTCCTCTTAGGGACTCAGCCCTCGTGTAGTGTCTTTGCTTACAATACCATTCGACTTTCCTCTTTGTCTGTGTACCAGAGATGTTGGTCTACCCTCAGACAGTGGTCCATTCAACACGGCTTCCATCCTTCCCATCATTCTGTTCCTCATCTGTCCCAGTTGTTTACCTGGTTATTTGATAATGGTTTGTCTGTGTACACTGTTTCTAGATATCAGGCTGCCCTGTCCAACACCTTCCGTTTCTCCTGTTTTCATAAATAATTATCCTCCCCTATTATTTCCCCCCTTTTCCATTTCTTTCATCTTGTTTGTCCATCCTGTCCCTTTTTGCTTCCAGATTGGGATCTCAACATGGTTTTCATGCCCTGACTCATTCTTCGTTTCAACCTATTGCTACATGTTCTTTGTACCATCTTTCTCTTAAGACCTATTTCCCTCTTCTAGCTTGTGGTCGTCGACGTTCTTATATCTATGCTATTAATGCTTCTAGCAACCCTTACCATTCTTCTTATGTCCTTCTTTATCCAGATAATTCCTTCCTTCCTAGAACATCTCCTGTTTGTGAAAGTCATTTCGCCTTTTTGCCTATTTCTTTCCTTCCATTTCCCATTTATACTGTCACTCATGGATCACCTAGATCATCTTTTTTGTCCAGTTTGTTTCCTTCATTGTTATATGTCTCATACTGACTTCTTTCGTGGTGCCCCCCGCCAGTGGCACAGCGATATGTCTGCGGACTTACAATGCTAGAAACCGGGTTTCGATACCCGTGGTGGGTAGATCCCATTGTGTAGCTTTGTGCCTAACTTCAAATAAACAAAATATTTCGTGGTTCCTATTCTTGCCTCATTATTCTATGGAATCCCTCTGCTTTCCGGGATCTTTCTCCTATTACCCTTACTGGCTGGGTTTGGGAACTCATACAACTAGCTTATTCTGACTTGTCAGTGGAATGTTGTCAGCTGTTTAATGTTTCTTCACACCAAATATGCCATTTAACTATGGCTTTAGCTGCTCGGATTCACCGTCCTTTGGAGGAGATTATTAAAGCTGGTATGTGGACAACTTCCAATACTTTCGTTGCACATTACTTGCATGACAGGTATTGTCTTCCGCCTGTGGCGATTCTCCACACATCTGTTCGCCTTTGAATGGGGTAAGTTGACATATTATATAAATTTTTTTTGCCTTTTTCTTTTGCAGTTGCTTTACATTATATTTCAGGATCCCACCTAGTGGCAGGTGTTGCCTGGTCAGGTATGCTAAATTTTTCATCTTAGCACTAATTCTGCATATTTTTTTAATGCTCACTGTGAAAATGGGGTGTTTGTGTAAGACCACCAGCTGCTTAACTGGTGGTGTATCTATATCTATATATATAACATATTATATGGATTTCATGAGTAAAGCAGATAGAAAATTTTGCCCATACCTACTGATCTGTGATTCTTACAATCAGGGTCTTTCTGCTTTTCAAAATAGGGAAATGCAGATGCCCATTGCACTGTCTCCAGTGTGTCATTCCTCCAGACTCCCCTCTTTCTTATAGTGGAGCAAGTGGGTCCTTGTCACTTCCAGCTACCAGTCGCTGGAGTGGTGGACCATTGAGTGGGATTTTTATGATAATTAAAACTTCCTAGTCATATGTACCCACTCTGTGAGGAGAGGGCTGTCATCATTATGCTTCATATTAAGTACTATCATAATATTCTCAACCAAGGCGCTTCTTCTGGAGCCCTGGTTGACTGCACATGTTTATCATGACATACACTATTAATGCAAGGAGCTTCCACTAGATGTCTTCTGCCCAGTTGGACTGCACTTATTATACTCAATAACCACAAGGTGCTTGTTCCAGATGTTTCTACCTGGGCTCATTGCACTTGTTCATACTATTATTAATATTTTGTTTATGCAAGGTGCTTCCCCTGGATGTTTTTGCCTGGGCAGACTGCACTTGTTGATCTCTCAATACCTTTTGTACACGATATGAAACCGACAATCTTATGCAAGGCACTTCCATTGGATGTTTTCTGCCTGGATGGACTGCACTTGTCATACTACCGCTTATCACAAGGCACTTCTCCCGGATGTTTTTTTGCCTGGGCAGACAACACTTGCCACGATCAATCTTGTGCAAGATGCTTCCACTGGATATCTTCAGCCTGGATGAACTGTACTTGACATACTCCATATTACCCAAGGTGGTTTTCCTGGATGTTTTTTGCCAGAGCAGACTGCACTTGTGGATCTTATAAACTTATGCAAGACAATTCCATGTTGTTTTTGCCCTTGAACCACACTTGGCATAATATTTCGTATCCCAAGGCACTTCTCCTGAATGTTTTCTGCCCAGCGGACCGCACTTGGCCTATTCATATACATTTATGGTCCTTAATCCCAGTCACTTATTCTATTCAGTTCTGCACTATGTGTCTTTCTTTCTTATTTACTGAGCGAAGAAGTAGTGTTATACCCCACAGGTATGCCTCCGATTTTAATTGTGGCAAATCTGTTCTTTCATGGCAGTTATTCTGCGCTTATTTGATTGTTTTTACCCTTTTACCAGCCCCTTTGAATTGTGAGATTATAGCTTTGGGTGAGGGAAAGTAGTACTGTTACAGAAGTTAACATGTTTTTAACATTGAAAATGTTTTTCCGATAGGTACTTACCTCCTTTCACTCACATCCCGCTCTTCCTCCCCACTGATTTGCCGGTGTTTCTGGTTTGTATATGCCAATTCTCGAATGTGAGAATTGTGCTACAAAGGTAGAGGGAGCTACCTGCACTAGTATAAGTGGCGCAGTATGATTGGTGGATGGTGGTCACATGAACAGCACATGATGCTGCAATGACTCAAAAATGAACGTGTATAAAAGACTGGTGCGCTGTTCAAAATTTTAGCAATGCTTACAGGGCAAATACCTATTGGAAATACGTTAATTAGAGAGTTATCGACTGACAAGGCACAGGTCTATAAAAGCCATGGACTCTTTTTCTACTAGTCCTATGATGAGCTGGATATTTTCCTTTTATTCTTCTTTTAGTTAATTTCTGTTGTCCTATATTAATCTTTTTACTTTGAATTGGTTAAATTTATATGACATTCAGTATTATATCACTTGGCTTTATGTAAATTTAATATTTTAAGTTTGTTTTGAATTTATTAATTATTTTACTGTAAATATTTCTTGCATTATGTTTTCTTCCAAATATTAGTATCCCAAGTTTGCTTATTTGCGACATAAGTCATCTGTGTTATGCTGTATTGATTTATTTGATTTTGTGTTGTACCTAATATTGCAATATGTTTACTTGTCAGCTTTATTTTATTTTGTATTTTTTTCAACTTTATTACGCTCAATTACGTTAAGGTGATACCATTTTAAGTTTTATTTTCAGTTCTGTATTATGTATGGTTCTTTATTATTTTGTTTTATATTAAGAGGTATTTATTTTGTTGCGTTGAATTGTAACAATTTTTGTTTTGTATTCAAGTTATCTTATGTAGTTTTATTTAATATTTTTGCACAATTTTATTTTAAAGCAACCTTTTTATTCTACTTTGTCTGCCACTGGCAATTTTAGTTTTTTTTTCATTTTTGATTTCATTTTCTATTCTATATAATTTTTTGCTAATCTGAATGTTGGATACTCTGTGGGAATAAAGTTTCTTTCTGTTTGTGTGTGTGTGTACCTGTCATCAGTAGTATAAGTACCCCTATTCCCACAATTGCGGGGAGAGCCCGAGCCAAAAGATGGACGGAAGACCTGACGAACTTAACAATTGCAAACAACGGGAGAGATATACAATTATAGGATAATATATGTAGGGGCCCAATTACTTTCTATGTGGGGGGCATCTTTTATAGTTACGGTACTGGCTGTCGTGGTGCAGTGTGCGTGTTCAAAGGAAGTGAGCAATGAAAATTTATTACTATGAGAATTAATTAAATTCAGCCTTTTAACATTTAACTTTCAATCTTACGGCTTAAGAAGGCCTTGAGATACGAAAGTAGAAGCTTAGCAGTTCGCAAAATGCTATATTTTACCATTTCTTAACCTAGAAAATAAAATATCTTTATTTAGGTACATAAAAAAGTGTATTTAAATAAATCCTTTGTAAACTCGAATTAATTCCGGCTTTGAGTTAGTATTACACACAGCTGTAATTGTTTGTCATTAATTATTCTGAATACCACCCTAAATAAAAATTATCTCGGTACATAAAAAAAGTGTATTTAAATAAATCCCTTGTAAACTCGAATTAATTCCGGCTTTGAGTTAGTATTACACACAGCTGTAATTGTTTGTCATTAATTATTCTGAATACCACCCTAAATAAAAATTATCTCGGTACTGCTAATTAATTCTGTTGACAAGTTGTTGCCGTTTTTAAAAAAATAATTCTATCATGGATAATCTTATTTGAGGAAAGTTAATTCTTACAACTGTTTTTAATAATTGTAATGGTTCATCTTGTTTGGACATTATTAATTCTGTTGATAAGATGTTTTTAATAGTTGAAGTAAGGTTAATCTTATTTAGGCATTACTAAATCTATTTCAAGTGTTTTTATTTTTATTTTTTTATAATTGTACTGTTGTTGAGCACTAGAATTCTATTGCCAAGCTATTTTATAGTTGTGCTGAGGTTAATCTTATTTAGGCATTATTTCTATTGATTAACATATTTATGGTGGTACATAGACAGCCATTGCTCTTGTGTCAAATGTGTCACTACATGGAAATGTTGCTTGAAAGAATTATAGCTTACTGTCTCTTTCTCACCTTGGAATAAAAAAAAATATTTTTGATGATGTTCAGAACAGAAAAAGAAAAGTAGTCGTATGAAGTTTCAACAATATGCTACTATTATCATGTGCTTTTTGACATGTTTTTAGTGTTATAGCCAGGTCAAACTGAATTAACTTAAGAGCGATGGGATAGGTCCACAGAACAACAAGATATTGTGAAATAATTCTAAATCTCTAAGCAACTGAGTGTGAGAAAGAAAGAGACTGGACCCAAAGTAACGCAAAACATTAACAGCCTTTTATGACAGGATGGTCGCTTTTACTGGATTTTCCTTCAAACATCTTACTCATCAAGATCATGCTCCAGACTGTCCAAATCAAATATTCCTTACTTGGCATGAAATGTCATACTTACCCAGTGACTAACACTACTCACGTGACTTGTCTTTTTTATTCAAACATAGATGAGGCTGTAACCTCAAAACACTACCAGTTTTACCATTGAAGGATACTCTTGGCGACATTCTTACACAATGAGCAGCATTAAAGTTATATCTCCCATGTGCAAAACAGGTATTATCTCACAGAGAATGACAAAAGAGCAAAGACAGCTAGAATGACATGCATTTGATGGTATTCTTGACCATATTTTATGTGAAACCCACACATATACGGAATGAAGGATAAATTCAAAATAAGTGTTATTATAATACACGAAGATAGAAATGCTCATACATGTAATATAGGGGACGTGAATCTGTGCTATTTTACCAGACTGAGCTGGTCACTCTTATCTTGCTGCACAGCTAGGATCACCCAAACTAAATATGGGTACTTCAGTTGCTTTTCCCAGTGCTCCCCTGGTGTTAATTGTGAAATTCATCCACTAGTGGAGTCTTCTATTTGTCGTCATTATGGAAGAAACGGTTTCAACTCCCACACAGCGTCTAGAATTAGAATTAGGTGGCAAAATAATTTATTTGAATTTCTATGTTGTAGGCCTGGACGATAGTGTATGATTAAATCATACTCGTATAATGATTTTATCTAGTGTGTTATCGTCTCTTAAGGGTTTTTAAAGTTAATCAACCATTTCAGTGATACACCATCCACTCAAACAGTGCAATTTGTACCATAAAGGTAGGGATGTAAGTGTTTTATGAAGATCACAACAAGCAGTTCTTTATTCTCTGTACAGTATCTGCATTCAAGAGCTACGAGTTTATGATAGCATACAGGACTAAACTTTCTACCC
Organism: Limulus polyphemus; assembly: GCF_000517525.1. NCBI lineage: Eukaryota > Metazoa > Arthropoda > Merostomata > Xiphosura > Limulidae > Limulus > Limulus polyphemus. The sequence goes on from NW_013666749.1 coordinate 89,080, forward strand.
TTATCTTTCAACTAAGATTAAAACACTTCTCTGTTATGTGGTGTGTGTTGAATTGATAAGAACGAATGAAGACGTTATTCAATGTGCTCATATTAGTTCAATTCTCTATGTAAGGTAAAGTAAACCTGAAACTAAAAGGAAATCCCAAGCTAACTTAAAAAAAAATACAAAAACGTTAAACTAAAATCAAATTGCTTTAAACTTCTTACTAAGACACTCTACTCACTTTGTAAAATTAAAGTAAAAGTTTAAAGCAACATAAAATCTACTTACTTTAGCTAGAACCTTTAAGCAAGCAGAAAAATAAGCTACAAAATACTTAAAATTTATCATTATATTAAAAATAAGATCCTGAATATCACTTAAATAGGTAAAATCATGAAACCATCTTTAAAGTTATATAAATCATTCATCTCTTGTCTCACAGATGCAAACATGGTTTTTTATACATAGAGAATGTACAAACACAAAGCCATATTTGCACACAAAATGCACCTCACACACGAGATCTGTGTTCACTCAGAGTCAAGCCTTAGGACACAGCTGCTCCTGATCCTTATCTGATTTGTCAGCAGGAAAGATAACTTTTTATTTATGGATGTCGCATACTATCTTCCTTGCAGAAGACTATCCACCATAAAATTCCATGAACCAGTTTTGTTATTCACCTTGTCACTAACTTGTATATTAATATAGTCCCTTACCAGCTCTGACTAAGTACATCAGGCTACAGTAAATGGACATTCACTATTCTAACTAGCCAGCAACCATGGACCATACAGCCGCTGTATAACCTTAACAACGACTCATCAATTGATGTTGCGTGGTCTCAGAGGAAAGTAAACAGCGAGAACCTTAGTGAAGCAAAACTTATTCCACTGAAAAGATACTTAGTTCACTCTGTGCTTCAGAGTAGGGCACAGCACCCTCATTATCTATGGAAAAGTCATACAAAATCAAGTGTACAGGCAAGTCCTTTCCAAAAGGAACCCTACTGCCAATTTTGGAGAACTGCAGCTACTCTGATAAGGTAAGAATTTTTTACGATGAAAATCACATGGGTATTCTGAAAAACAAAGGGTCATAGCACCCTTTTAGTCAGTATTCTTTCGTCTAAGTGACTGCCTAGTTGATATGATAAAATAGAAATCATTGAAGTGACCATTACTCGATATTTTTTGTAAGTAATAGTTGTAACATTCTTTCAGTCATTGATGGTAAACCAAATGACCATCCTAGCGTTTGTGAATGTTAACTGCACAATGTACTCCATATACAGTGTCTCATGACAGCACTCAAGGGCTTGGAAAGCAATTGTTGCAACAACTTTTCATCCAGCAGTTTTTCAAGTATTTGACTATTCTAACTGATATTATCGAGTAGTCCTCAAAAAATGTTATCTATGCATTATAGTTGGAGAGCAATACCTAATAACCTAGAAAGCAAGGAATGCTACTTCCTTTAGACCTCTGATTGCTCGACCTAATGACTGTCTTAGCTAGTGGCTTGTGATCTTAACAATGTGATCTTTGACTAGTTAATAAATCAAATGAACCCTGTACCCTAAAGATTCATTATTAGGTAGAGTGTGCTTGGAATCCTGCAAGGCACGATTGAGCTCTTCAATAAGTTCTCTCTCAACCACTGAGAGAGAAAGAGATCTGCCTCGCTTCCACCACAGGTTCCTATGGTTTTGGCATTGATCTTTCCCTGGTATACCTTAACTGGACAGGCTGGTTTGATGAGGAATCCGTCCAGTAGGCAGACTCCAGGAGCCCTATGTTTTAATAAAGCATCAACTACACCCCCAGAGTTACCAGATGTCGAGATACTTGTGCATCTTGTTTATCTGTCATACCATTAACTCTGTTTGGTTTTCAAATGATTCGTGCCTGCCACAACAACTCTTCCATCTTTTAGAGAAGATCTGTATTACCCCATGGATCATGCTCTCTCCTCTAAGATACTTGTTCCATTGTTAAGTGGCATTGTAACTGGAGTTACTGTACCACTTTCCTTGCCAATAGAGTATCTAAGTGTCTTTCTTCTTGGAAATATTCCCACCTGGCTCACCAATCACAATGTCCTCATCGGCAAGAACCTACTGAGTCATCTGCTGTTTAAACAACTTCTTTGTTTATCCAAATATAAAGTTATTTTTTCTGCCATCAAACCGGATGAGGATCAAAGGTAGTTATACCGTGTGGCTTGACTCCAAGTGGACAGAGACTGAACATGTGAGACATAATTTATGTGCAAAAACATATTTGTTTTGTATTTTTCTTCGTAGAAAAAACAATGTTTGCCCCTACAAGACAATAGATAAAGGATTTGTAAGACTTTAAGGATGTTTCATTTATTTACTGATTTAAAAGTTTTTCAGTATCTCATTTGTAATACAGTGATAACTTTAAAGTTTCTTGTAGCATGATTCTTTGTTTGCTTAATGAATATAAAAGTGATTAGATTTTAAGTTGCTTTAATCAAACTTTTACATTCACTTTTCAAAGTAAATAAGGTGTTTTAGTAAGATTTAATTAAATTGATTTTAGTTTAACACTTGTATGTCATTTTGGTACTATTGTTTACCCTCAAATGTGTTTTTGGTTAAACACATATTTAGTAGTTTTGTTTCTACTTTTTTTAACCTTAGCTTGGGGGTTTTCCTTTAATTTAGGATTTAAATAACTTACAAGAAGAAACACACTGAAGTGATAAGATCTCATTCAGTAAAGCATTAATTCACTCTTATCATTTCAACATGTACCACTGAGTGCTTGCCCTAGTTTCTAAATAAACTGAGTCATATGTCAATAAATAATTTTGATTGTGAACTTGTCGAACTACTGATGTCCGAGTTGTTATACTCATTGACTTGATTGCAAATTGGAAGAGCATTTTTACTCCATAGCTCAGTATCCTTTGAACCTACTGCAAATGGGCCTAACTGAATGTTCTGCTTGAAATACATTTTTACCACAAACACCACAGTGTACTAAGAAGAAGGAAATATAATGTCTTGACCAAAAATATCGGTATTGTGGAGTATTGTATTCTCATAACTAGGAGTACAATCCATACTTTCTGAATGCTCCAGGAGAAGAATGATAATGTGAACTTATGTGGAGATGGTATTCTTTATGGAGGGATAAAAGTACAACCTGGAGTGGGATGAATCTGGTGCTGGGGTAAGGTCTGTAGGAAGGGTGGTCAGATCCTACTAACATGAGCTATCTTGCCAGCATGTGAAACAGCACCCCTGTTGTTTGGCAAAAGTCACAAAAGTGAGCCATCCTGCCAACGGATTGGACAACTAATCCTGTTTATCAGTTAAAGATGCCAACATGTACTTTCCCACCAGCAGGTGAGATGGCAAACTTCTGATGAATAAGAAGGAGTGTTAGAGACAAGGTAAGAAGCCCCAAGCAAGGAGATGGCTCTCTGTAGAGCTCAAACTAAGAAGCGGTACCATATGTAGCAGATATTTAACAATGTTTTGAAGATCTGTAACATGCATGATACATCAAGTTGCAAAAGGCTATTCTTGAACTCTTCTAGTAGCTCTACTGATTTGTACACCCAGAAAACTCTAAATCAGAATATCTATTCACTATTTGCCTCCTCTCGTTGTTCCAAAACTTAAGAAGTAAGTACTCTTGCTTCTCTTGCAACTGTTTACTCAAAGACTTGTAAAATGAGAAACACAGATAACATTTCTGGTACTTGAGCTTTCTACAGAAATATGATCAAGACCGAACGTGATGAGGGACGAATATTTTGTGGAAAAGCACGAAGATTTGCTGGAAATAAGCTTTCGTGAAACATGCATTAAAATACTTTGTTTAATTTAGCATTAGATGCATATGAGTAGTATGAATTGGCTGTCTTCATGGTTCACAAAAGCTCAACTTTTACCTGATTATTTGACACCAAATTTGTTCAAAAGTTTGGAATGTTACTTTGTGATTAGAGCTTCCTTTTGTGACGGAGGTGGTGTGATATTTCCCATCCACTAAAACTGACTTCTTCTGTTGGTAATGGTTCTTACAATCCATCAGACCTAATTTATTCTGCTGGTTTTTCAGTCTGATAACTTCACACTGATGCTTGGCGTCCCCCACATTTTAGTTAGTGTACAACTTGCTTTTTATCGCTTTACTTATGTCCACTTTCACTCTGTATTAAACTTGGTGCATTTAGCACTCATATTTTGGAAATGCTGTTGCTTCCTAGACATTAAAATATTAATGTCTGGAAAAAAATTTACTAGAATATTCATAGAGACCAAAGAGAAATATGAATGTGCAAAACATCGATAGAATTTCGACATCTTGATTTTGTCTGCCATCTTGTTGTTTTTCAGTGTTTTCAGTTTGACCACCAAGTTTCACTCAATTAATACTTTAATTCTCCATGTTTTGAAAGATGTGGATTCACTACTTGGCAATTAACTGACTTCTCTTGCCAGGAAGGTGGCACGTGATACCCATGAGCATGAGAAATCATTCCCGGACAATCCAGTTCCATTAAAAATTGACGGGTGTGGGTTCTTGTTGTCTATGTACAAAGAAGTCAAATGCAATGGAAGATTGATAACCTATTGCAGTCCTTATATTGTAATTTCAATGAGAGTCCAACTAAACATAAAGATTATACACCAGTAACTGGTAGTTCAAAGTTTCCCTATCATTTCAAAAATATTTGTTAGATTTAAGTAATTTTCCTGTTTCTGAAAGGGCGCTTGTAATTTAGTCAGATGTGCAGAAATATGTAAAACAAACATGTAGATTGCCCAATAGTAAAATACCAACCTTTAAAATGATAAATACCCTATAACCTAAGCGCTTTCGGAAGGTGGATCTTTCTTCTTCAGGGGTAAACGTGCTTTTCTGACATCATGAATATACCAACCTATAAGTCATTCAAGTATGTTTTACACAAAATCCAGTTTATAACATCAACAAAGAACGTTGTTAGATACACACGACTGTTCATTTTAAGTTTAATATTATTAGTTTATATATTTTAAGAAGTGATAATTATGGCAAGTTTGCGTATATAACTGTTACAAATCATTTGTTGTGTAGTTCAGTTGTTGTGAATTGACGTCACGTTACTCGGACCTTCTAAGTTTTTCTCGTTGCTTTAAGTGAGTATTGTTACATCATCACATTTCGTAGTTTGTGGAAAGTTATAGGCCTCAATCGGGCAATACATATACACATCGTGGTCACAAGTAAATAGACACCACCTTTTCAGAAAAAATGAAAATTTTCA
>NW_013666749.1:95192-115526 GCF_000517525.1 Limulus polyphemus
CTCCGATGGACCAGGACGACCCGGACGCTGATCAGTTGATTGCTTACCGTGTTTCCTGAACTGCACGATTATTCTGGTGACTGTCGAAAGCGGGATACCCAAATTCTGCGAAAACAAAATCTGACAATTCGAGAGAACATTGAGTTCTAGGCATGTTGTAGCACAAGATAATTAGTGTGCGGACCATTTTCATTTATATAGTGCTATATAACAAATTAGTTAGCATAAATCAGTTAAGTGACGAAAAATTAGGTGTCTATTTACTTGTGACCACTCAGCGTACAGGCGACCAACTTAATGCAAGTAAGTAAGTTAGTGAAAGTGAAATTAGAAGAGCAAAAAGGGAGATTATATTGAGTGATTGTGAGTTTAGCCATAAAGAGTGTATAGTGGGGACTTATAAAGTTAAATTTTCACAGCTTGTACTGTAATAAAAGAGATATGAAAATGATAATTGTCAAAGAGTGTTCTAAAGTAATTGAACCCGCCTGTGTGGACTATGACGGAAAGGAAACAATTACTTAAAGCTCTGGATACAAGTGTGGTAACCAATAGCGCAACAAATTTTTTTTGCACATACTTTGACTTATTTTGAATATATTATTTTAAAACAAGTGGATCATGTGCTGTCCGTTTATTGTTGAAATTTATCGCCAACAAGTCACAGACACCTACTGTAAGGAATCCGGCTCTATAAAACCTGAAAACCATTCTCAGAAACATTCGATAAAGAACAACCAATGATGTCCATTCCTTTTACAAGAATTGCAAAACATTCTTTAATGCTGTCATACAAAATTTATTAAGAAGTCAGTTCTTGATGAAGCAGAAAGCTTTTTGCAGATAGCGAAAATTTGTGTGAAAAAAAGGGGATAATATTGTTCCCGCAAAGCATGTAGAGGATGATGGATTTGCTGCAAAAACAAAACAAAGTACTTGATAACGTACAGCAATCGAAGAAGGCAAGAAAGGTAAAGATACTGATATTTTGTAATGTAGTGTAAAATTTGATTTACATTTTCTGTCTGTTGCATTAACAAACTGGCAACTGTTAATAACAACTCATAATGTTTGTAAATGTTACAAATGTAAAGTCAGACTGCAATCTTTATTAGCAAAAAAAATAATGTAGATATACTTAACTGTTACGCAGGATGTAAAACTAGCTTAAAAACTTTATAACATTTTATGTTATTAGCATTAATACTTCCTATATATTTGTGAAATTAAAACAAATCGCTGTCTGAAACAAACTGATTACTCTAATGGAATTTATCTGCCTCGTGTCTGCTGTGTTAGCCATATGAAAGTCATTTATTCTCCACACATACAACATGATTTCTAAATTGTTTGTCTGTTTCTTGTTAAGAAAAAAGTTACACAATGGGCTATGTGTTCTGTGCCTGCTACGGGTATTAAAATCCTATATTTAGCGTTACAAGTCTGCAGACTTGCCGCTTAGCTACTGGAGGGAGATTTTTAAATAAAAGGTGGAACCGGTTGGTTTTAGGGGAGGTGGATGTCAGCTTTTATTGTAAAATTATTTTGTTTTATATATAGAAGTGAAATTACAGGTGCACATTTCTGTAAAATACCCCATTAATATCTCTGATTTGACACGAAAAATTTTGTTCAGGGAAAAATGCAGGGAGTTTTAAGTCCCCAAATTTGTTTAAATTCTGGGAAAAGGTCATAATTGCAACTGACCCACAGCTCTAAGATAAAGTTGAAATCTTGCCGGTAGAATGTTTAGAAAACCTATTTGCCATTTGTAAGTCAGATTCACATGCAGAATAAATTCAAAGGTTATTAGAATAATCTAGTGACGACAACCACTCCCTAACATACAACTCCAAATCTGCAGATACCTCTGAAGTTCCTGAATATACTCGTTCGGAAAATTGCAACCATAAAAACCTATTACTTACTATGTGTTTGCGACTAACAGTATAAAAGTACTGCCCCATGGAGTACGGCTATACTGTCTTTTAAGAAACTTCTCAAGGCAGATAAAGGCCGGGTGTGGCCTAGTGGTTAGCATACCCGAATGTGAGGGTTCATGGTTCGCGTTTCGTTACCTTGATATCACAGTCCATACCTTCGGTTTGGGTTGTGTTATAATAGCGATGGCCGTGTTGTACTATTCGATTCGAGTTACCCAAGAGTTGGTGGCGTGTGATTTCGTCTAGTTGGTTCTCTCTAGCCCGTCTGTTGAAAATTAGAACACCTAACGCAGATAGCCCTTGTGTAACTTTGCGCAAATATCTGAAACAAAAGAAACAAGTACTAATCACCTCATCAGTTTTTCAGCTAATAGTGTTCTGAAAATATTACTTTTTGCAGAGCTTTTCATGGCAGTCTTTCACATTATCTATTTAAGAAGCACAAGCGTGTCAAGAAATTTGCATAACTTTCAACATCTAGTAAGTGGTGCAAGTGACAAAAGGCACATGACTTTGAACATATAGCGTATATGAGAGTGAAATAATTCACATGATATTTAACCATCCAGGGACTTTCCGTATTTCCGTCATCGTTTCCGCTGTTGTGCTCCTATACTTAATTTATTATCCATACACGCTTACGCAAGACCTGTATAATGTGCCAATGGCAACAACTGTGCTTGGATTGCCGAGGACGACGTCTTGTGACAAGTTTGGCTATTTTGACATTAAAATCTAACAACAGGCTGTTTCGTTTGTTTTTGTGGTATTAATTTAATACCAATAATTATTTTATTTTTATATGATTTATTATTTGTCTGATACGTCTTAAGCTATTTAATAAAATAATTAAGGCTTCTGAGAAAGTTTTGTGAGTCTTAAAACAGTTTGAAATTCCCAAGTTTATTACGATATTTTGATTGTGTGAAAGGTGATTTTAGAATGTTTTAGCCGGGTATAACATAGCGGCTAGCCTGTCCAGACTGTGAAGCTGAGAATTAATGGTTCGCGTCCCAATACCGCCAAAAAAAAACGCTCCGCTCTTTAGGGCCGTGGGTGCGTTATAAAAGTGACAGTCACAACTCACTTTTCAGTAAGATAAATAACCCAAAAGTTGACGGTGGATGCTTTATTTTGTCAGTTTAAAATTAAGGTCAGCTATGCATAGATAGTTTCTGTTTTGCTTTATGCGAAAATGCAAACTCACAAACAATTAGAATATGTTTAGTTGTGGGTTTTATTCTCTGAGAACGAAGGAGTATTTTGAGACAGAATAAAAACGATAATAATTTTAAAAATTTATTAATTAAAACATTTATTAATTTATATCGACTTTTGAGAAAGTGAGGGAGGCGTTACAACTACACTTATGTATAACATATTGCAATATTATTTCAAATATTCTAAAATTCATGAATACTCAAATATCAAATTGATAAATCTCGCGAAGCCATCAGAAGTAAACTAATTATTATTTAGCTAAATAAACAATAAACTGTTATTGAATGTAAAAAGAAAGAGATAGAGTAAAATCGATATCACTAGAAAAAAATGTTCCACTGTACGTATTATTTATTTTAGTTGAGAAACAGAAAATAAACGCAACTACTTATTTTTCATGTTAGAAATAGCTCTATTTCTTGTTTATAACTTTATCATAACGTGTATTGAAGAACATTATGTTCCATTTATTTTTTCATGAAGCAAATAATAAGATTATGTTATAAAGATTTATTTTTAATTTTCAAAAACATAATATTTAAATATTTTTGTGTTTATCATACAGCTTACTTCATTTTAAAGTTAATGAAATAATAGAATGCAAACTTACAACAACGACAACAAAACATAAATAATTTACTACTGTAACAATGTTTCGTTGGTCGTATACAACTAAAGGACGTTCGTCTAAAATGTTAATACACTAAAATTTTCGAATGCCATTGCCATCAATGCTGGATTAACTACGCATAGGAGCTTTATTAAATTTTTCACGAAAAAAATATAAAAACTTTTTTTTTACAATAAGATAAAATAAATTAAATTTAACCAAAATAATGAACTTAATTACAATAACAAAATGTAAACTATAAATATAATAATTTTTAATGTCTAAAGATAGTATGTTGCCAAACTCAATTAAAATACGGATACGAAATTAATAAAATATTGTTGTGACGTGTTCTATCGTTCAGTGGGTTCTTTTCTCTGGATTATGTAGTAAATATAATGCCATGTCTAGTTCAAGTAACAATAACAAATTAGCTTATTTCTTCAATAACGTTTGCTATAAGCTGCTTTCACTCTGACACAAGTTATAGGCCTAAGTGTACAAATTAATGGTAAGTCGCCTAACTCACAAATAAACGTACTTTTAAAATGTCCTGACGAGTTGATCAAGTAGCTGAATAGACGCAATAAATCTCACTTCTAACACAGAATAACTTTTCCGACAACGAATTTATATACTTACTGAATTGTCATTTAACACTTCTTTATTACGTTACTCGTATTTATAGCGTATTCATCTTCTACTTACTAAGGAATTTTCCAGATCAAAATATATTATGCGCTCTTTAGCAAACAACTAAATTAAAACATTGAAAATAAAGCTTACAACAATATGTGCTTGACGAAACCATTAATAAAGACACTCATGAAGTAATATGAACGAAGAATACAGTTAAACACTGTCATTGACTTTACCTTCATAGTACATATTGAACCAGTGGCGAGGATGTCTATTGCAATTTGACACAACACCAACATCTGCTATGAACATTATGATAACTCTCAAAGGAACAATCACCATTGCAAGTTACGAATCATCCAGATAACTCAACATAAGCTACCTACACATATCCAAGTCATCATTATGAACATAAAAGGATACATAGCACATCATACCAAAGTTTGAAGATTCCTGTCTGACAACATTTCTATCTACTTAGCAGTAGAAGATTTCATTATCAGACAACCCACTTGGGATGCAAGTGAAAACACTAATAGCAAAAGTTTACATTCTTTTATCTACACTATAGCCGCTAACCTTATACAATGAAACTTGGATGAACCAAGGCAACAAATACCATGAGTATTGAAACCTGATGTTCAGCGCTATAAGTCTTCAGACTTAGCGTTGAGCCACTGGGAGGTTTATTTACACTGTTGATTGCATATCCAGTAGAAGAAACTTGAATATGGCATTCATAGCCGGATTATCTATTGGGCCAATTGGACTGAGCCCAGAAAAAAAAAGCTTCTTAAGGTATGAGAATTTAGTCTTTTGACATAGCTTCCCTAGACATTATATGATTCCATTTATTCCTCCTGAAAATGCAAGTAACCTTACATAATGTGATACTCCAAACTCTGGTGCCCTTTTTACATATGTCACTCATAAGCTTGGTGTTTAGGTCTCCATTTCCCTGTTTTTCTCCTTCTTCTCTTGGTTTGTCAAAATTCCCAATGAGTGCACGAGCTCCATAGCTTCAGTGGGTGGAAATCTGATGGGTACTATTTCTAATGTTTCTTTGCTTGTAGGCAATACATTAACAACTTTCTGTTCAGAACTCCCGTTACTATCCCTGCACACTACAATAAAGCAGATGAGTGATGGCAAGCCAGTGGCGTTTTAGAATGGAGCTCTCTATTTTGATGGAAGCATACAAAAGCCAATAGGGTATAAAGATACACTCACACCATCAAGATGCCTCCGTAGTTCGGGACCTTAAACCAATCAGCTCTACTTATATCTTGTAACTAGGCATCTCTGTGTTGCTTCTACTCTTTAGTAACAGAATGGTCTGGAAACTTTCCTAGTATATGTTGTACTATCTGTCACAGCTTTAAGATCTAATGTGTGATATCCATGGATCCAGTATTTCAGATATTCATCCACCCTAATGCTGCACATTAGTATGCTCCAGGTGGTTTAACACTGACATTGATCTTGTCAATAGATTAGTCTCTGTTTCAAAATACCTTTTACATGTACTAAAACTAAATTCAAATTAAATTTAACATTAGATATATGATTATTCCTGTTTTATTAGTGTACTTATAATTCAACCCACAGTAATTCTAATGGTAATTAAAGCTAAATACTAGATCTATGACACATAGTAACAGTGCAATTATGACATATTAAATGAGCGCATGGTAACATTGTATCTAATAAAACAAAACACAAACTAATTGTGTATTTGAAATTGAAACATGATGAAATGTACTACATTTATAGAGTTGGTAACTATGCGAAGGGCCTTGGTTTCTAGCTTCTTTTCCTTTTTTCAGTATCACTGTATACCTCATCAAAACTATTCGAATTAACTCGTCACTATTATTCACTATCTTTATCCAGTCTCTTTAATTGCTTCTAGATAAGGGCTAGGCCTACTTTGAATTCAAAGCCATATAAGCCTTGTTGGCTGTAAATAATAATTTTTCATAAGGGGTTGTAGACAATTATAAAGGAATTGCAGTTAAATTATCTCCTATTATCCTTTTTGTAATTAAAGAAGAGATTATTATCAATGTTTTAGTTCGTATGTTGGCTGGGGGGGGGAGTTCATGATGTTGAGGTCGAGTGAGGAGTAGGCCCTCAGAAAATTCTCAGTTTGACATCAAGAATCAAGTAACTTCGAAGAATATCTTGAAGTGTGACATGAATACTAGTGAACGAGTCAATAAGAAAGCTAGCAATGAATCAGCCAGTGTTTTTGTTTTCAGATGGTAGTGCCAGTCACTTTAGTTCAATGATTTATATAGTTTTAGTGAAACATTTGGATAAGTGTTAGTTATTGTGTATATTCAATTACTCGTTTGATTAGCTGAGAAATTGCACAATTAAGCTTATTTTTCATGTTAGTCACAGTATCAATAGCGAGGTATTTCTGTTTGAGAATCATTTGTAAAGTTACTTTTGCCTACAAGTTACAACAGTGTACAAGTAAATACAACTTGTAGAAACGTTAAGGAAGAACTATACTAATTTTTATCGTTAAATGGACTGGACTATGAATTATTTTATACAAATAATTTACAATAAATCGTCCAAAGAAAGAACAATGTTATAACATTGATGTCAGAAGTGAGGTTATTTTAGTGAGAATAAAATGGAACACTGAGTAATAAATTCAACTTTCGAGATGATCTCACAAAGTGATATCAGAGATTTGTTGTAGTGAATGAAGAAAAAATGAAGAAAAAGAAAGTCAAGAAGAATGAGACAAAAGATTCAAGTAAAACCAAGAAGAATGAGATAGGTAATTAGAAGGAGACCAAGAAGTAATAGAAACTTAAAAATGAAGAAGAAGAAAAGGACAGAAATTTAGAACTTGACAAGAAAGTTGCAAATATCAAGGGGTAATAGACAGGGATTTAAGAAAGGAGTTAAAGGAAAGAGACATATTATTTAAAGAAGTATTAAAATGAAAAATAACTCTGATTGATTGATGAAGCTATAATGGACATATAGAGGGATTACAATTACAAGGTTTAAGAAATGCAGAAGGAAATGAAAGAAGTACAGGAAGGTTGTAATGACAATGATGAAGTAAAAAAAAACATCAATGAGCTAGAAAATAGCATCACTGAGGAAGAACAGAACATTAGTAACTGAATAAAGCATTTGGAAAACGAATCTTTAAATTAAAATATTAAACCTGTCATACCACTTTTTTGCCTCAGCTCGAGAGTTACAACCTAAAATACCATCTATTACAAAATAAAATGATAGAACTTATTTGGGATACACCTATTAGCACTAATGCTGTGCCATCTGTTACTGTAGGACTTTCCTGGATTACTCCAATCATGTGACTATCAAATCCAGTTCCAAAATTCATCTGGCCAGTTTAACATCAGCCAATAAAGAAGCTAATGGACTATAATGCAAAGATACTGTGGGAGGCATATCAGGCTCAGATGAAAATAATTAACAGAATGAATGGGTGGAATAACAACCAACAGGCTATTAATTTTGCTGTCTATTTAAAAGGACCAGCTTTAACAACATTAAGTAATCTTCCAACTGAGAGCCGTTACAGCTATGAAGTACTAATAGTTGTCATATCCAACAGGTTTGGAGTGACTCACGAGAAGAATGTACCCAGAAAAGCTCATTAAAATGGTACAGAGGAATGAATAGACCTTAGCCATACTGGCATTAGAGTTGGAAAGGCTTGCCCAGTTATCTTACACAGAATCTTGTCGTGAAATGATGGATTCGTTGGCACGTGACCAATTTATAAATGCTATAAGAAACAACGATATGAGAATCAAGCTGAAACAAAGTAGGTGTACATCTTTAAAATAGCTCTATGGTTAGAAAGGGAACTAGAATACATTAAATTTGCAAATGAACTACTAAAGAAACAATCTAGAAGTTATGAGAATATCAGATTCTGTAGTATTGAAACATCAACTCCCTCTAACAATAGTCTAGAAAACTGAAAGAATTAATCAGACAGCTAGTTACAGAGAATGACGGCAATACCTTAAAAGTTCTAAATTTGACATCAAGAATCTGGTAACTTTGATATGTATCTAGAAGTGAGACATTGGACACAAATACTAGTGAGTCAGTCAATAACTAAGCTAGCAGTGAACGAGTCAGTGCTTAGCTTTCAGTTGGTAGCGCCAATCATTTTAGTTCAGTGGAATATTTAGTTTTAGTTATGTATTTGGACCAGTGTTTGTTATCGTGGACATTCAGTTACTCGATCAATAAGCCGTGAAATGCAAATAAGTTTATATTTGTGTTAGTCGTATTACCACTAGTGAAGTATTTTTGCTTAAGTGTCCTTTGTAAAATTATCACAATAGTGAAAACTTTGGTGAACATATCGGATGCTAAGATCTCAGAGATGGATGAGAACTGGTGGGAAAGTGATGCATATATATATTCTTGTTTAGTACTAGGTAGTTAGACATGAAATACGGATCTAAGAACACGATATTTTACAACATGTAGTCCATGACGAAAGTTGGAAGGGGCAGAGAAATAGGTAGTGTGACCATAAGTGAGACAGGTTTGAAAAGGTCTTGTAATTGTTCTTGACAGATGGAGGAGATGCAGATGGGAGGTGACATTTTGGTTGAGTGAAGTCATCTGAGCCTTCCAGGTAAGATGTTTGTCGAAAAGAATATCGAGATATTTGATTGCATCCGAGAGATGAATGGAGATATCGTCAATTCAGACATTAAATGAGTTGTGGCAAGAACGGTATTTATGGCGTTTAGTATTAAAACGTATGACTCTGGTCTTGGCAAAATTAATGGAAAGACGCCAGTGATGGTTCCAAGCCAAAAAGGCGTTGACTGCCGACTGTAAAACTTTATTGAGGGTGATGACATTTAGGCAGGTGGCTCCAAGAGCTGTGTGATAAATATATTGAAAAAGATGAACTACGAATCAAGAGCAATATATATGATAAAAAGGAGAAGAGACGATATTGATCCTTGAGACATACTAGAATATAGCAAGAAGAAACAACAAAGAGCTCCTCCAATGGATACTCTGACACGTCTAACAATGAGAAAGGACAAGACGGAAGTTAAAACGGTGGAGCTTGAAGATTAAGCCCGTATGCTATACTTAATCCAAATCACATTCAGAACAAAAAGACCACACCAAAAGGTTTGGAAGAGTTAAAATGATTTACTCACCACTAGTTTCTGTCACAATTAATTATCAATTATATTCAATGGATTAGCTGGTAATGTATTTGTGAATTTCTTGCTTCTCCACCAAAAAGTGATTTTAATGAAACTAGTATACTGCAGAGGGAGTAGCAAATTAAAGAAAAGATTGGTCTCTAGAGCATTCACGGATCCCTTCTTTTTTTTCTGAAATTACACGTCTTGTTGAAAAAGAAAACAATTCACCAATAAACAACCAGTTGGTCTGCTGAATAAAAATTAATAATTTACATTCCACCACAATATAAAGCTTAACGTATTTATTTGATTCGCTCTTCTAAGCAGTTCTGATGAGCCGTGAATTCAGAGAAACTACTCTACTGTAGAAGAAAAATAATACATTAGGTCTTTACATCATTCACTGATTCTTTCTTTTCTTCCCGGAAATTAAACTTTGGGTGAAGAAGAGTAAAATTCACGAATGCGTTTGTTATTGGCACTTTTTTTTATTCTTGGTAACGTCGTCGCATGTCTGATGACACATAAGAATAAATGTTCATTAATTCGAATTACAACAACTGTTTTTCTACTAAGACTGGGCTTGTGTTAAATTAAAGACCAACCTTTTGATAAAGCTGTAAGTTGAGACGTTGAGGAAATATATGATTTTCCTTGGATACTGGCTGTTTTAAGAGTTATACGACAATCCACAAAATTACTACTCTATATACCAATTAGCATATAACAAGTATTAATTTAACCTATTTATAACAAACAAAATTAAATTATTATTGTTGTAAGATATATTTTTAATTCTGTAATTTGTACTTTAGTTAGAGTTATGTTCTTGAAAACTTTCTACTCTCTACAATCTTTTTACCATGTCCTCGACTGTCTTTCAATTTACTCTACTCTTTAAACAAATATTCCGTATAGCTTCGAATGTACGAGTAAACTTGACGTCAACTTAAAACTTTGTAGGCGTTCTAAGCCAATCTTAACATCATGCGCTTAGAGTGAATCAGTCAAGTGTTAGCTATGGCGGTTACTTTGCGTAAGTAAATAGATTTGAATTTACGTTAGTCCCAGGTTGCTAGAAAGGTTTAAATGTCATTTGTAATTGTAACGTAGGCCTACAACAAGTTATGAAAGTGTACAATCTCGCAGTGAACAAGCTCGTAAAAACGTTAAATGAGGAAATAAACGAATTTGTTATATTGTTGACTGGACTTCGCAGTATATTCACCAGATAATTTAAAAGAACGTGCCAACGAAAGAACAACATTACAAACATCATTTGTGATAATCCTAAGAATTCAGCAAACTTTATCAAGACGTATGCTTATTTTCACTTTAAAATCTAGATTTTTTTAAACAAAATTGTTTTCTTCAAATTTTACTTATTAAAGTAGCCATTTTGTGAAAGGTTTGATATTTGAAATTATTTTACTGGTTTTCGATTTTTATCGGTTTTAATCTTCAATTTTATTTCTATCCGATTTAAGTTTTAAGCTCCAATAAATATTTACACTGTTTTCCCTTATAATTATATTTTTAAGTTATATTTTTAAAATTTAATTTTTCAGACGTTATTTAATTTATCGTGAGTTTTAACTTATAAAAATTATAATCCCCTAAAAGCTGGACAAGGCAAAATAGGGTATATAGTTCTTATATTAATTATTAAAGATTTATTAACCACGTTCTTGATGATTCACCTTGCGTTTAAATAAATAATTCCAACGAATCTAAAATTGTCTTCACCAAGTTAAAATCTACTGATATTGAGGAAAGGAACACACTTTTTGTTAAAAGTTTCACGTACAGGAGGCCACAACAATACAACGTGACAAAGCTGTAGTTGTGCTTCGAGCGGAAATTGTGGAAAATGAATGTTTGTTTGTTTATGAATTTCGCGCAAAGCTACACGAGGGCTATCTGCGCTAGCCGTCCCTAATTTAGCAGTGTAAGACTAGAGGGAAGGCAGCTAGTCATCACCACCCACCGCCAACTCTTTTTCCAACGAATAGTGGGGTTGACCGTCACATTATAACGCCCCCACGGCTGAAAGGACGACCATGTTTGGTGGGACGGGGGAAAATGAATGAGTAAAAATATTTAATATGATATAGCAAGACATGCTTCTCCTTCTTATCGATTAACTGTATAGTAAAAATATACCAAGTTTTCATGAACCAGTTCAGAATTTTTGGTGTGAACTTTAACATCGCATTCGCCACAATACTTTTTTATTAAAGTTTTATTCTTTTTTTTTCCGGATATTCGCGCAAAGGTACTCAAGGGCTACATGAGCTAGTCCTGCGTAATTTTGAACTGATAGACTAGAGAGAAAGCAGCTAGTAGCAATACTCACCGCCAACTCTTGCCTGACCAAATAGTGGGATTTGACAGTCACCCCTATGATGCGCCCAATGCTGCAAAGTATGGAGCAATTTTTTTTGTGGTAACAGGGCGCGAACGAAGGACTAGTAGATCTATAGTTCGACTCACTACCTACTGAATCCAGGTCCGCCCCTCTGTCCGTGAATGACTATACTCCTCAAGGATGAACTACACAAACAAGACACCCTCTTGCCTATTTCAGACATAATTCTGTTGACCATTGTGGTGCAACTCGATATTAAGTAAAAGTTCTAACAAACAGTGTGTCGTAATTATCACTGTTATTGTTACATTTATACTTTAATAAAATGTTGATTATAATAAATTTCTTGAAAATATTTAGTAATTTGTATGCGTAAGTCACCATTACATTTTACTACAAATTCACATATTAAACTCATAGAAATTGGTTTAATGTTTTTTTTTCTTTTATTAACATAGGATCTTAACCTTAACCAGAGGCGCCTAGTGGCATGGATTGGACGTATAAAATCCAGGATTTATCCGAGTTTGTGGGAATTTATAAATAAGTATGCAGTGTACGATAGGTATGACGCTTACACTATAAAGTTTCCAAATCGGTAAGAAATGACCGAGTTACAACTTGCCACATCATTAGCAGAAATTCCATAGTTAATGACAGCAATTCTTGTTGTGTAACAGACTGATCCGTTATGTGAGTCTCCTTCTTCATCGCCCTTCATTTTATCTGTTTTTCAGACTGTGACTGAAACTTTGCTACTCTTCGGCATCTCATCATTCATCATTATTCCCTCAATTACCCGCATGGCAAGGTTCCAAGTTGTTTGATTTACATGGGCAGCGGCTGTGGATGCGATCACCTCATGTTGATGCAAAGAACGAGGTTTTCGACATTAAACAAACAATGTAAAAGTTCGCATAATTTAATTTTAGAATAAAAAAAAAGAGATTCAATTCGTGTGTGTGTGACCGCAGCTGGTAAGGTGGTGCAGTCTCTTTTAACTGCTTGTAACTTCTGACTGAAATACGTTATCATTATATGGACCGCATATTTAAATACAGCAAATTCCGAAAATTCCAGCGGTGTGTGCAACACTTCGAAGAAACAACTTCCGGGATTTCTTGTCCCTTGCCCTGTCACCCAAAAACACTACTTTGTCACTGAATGAGGGAGAGATCCTGTGTTAAAAAGGATATAACGTCTCCCTAAAAACCATGAGCATGCACTACGTATTGCATTTACTCTCAAAATTCTCCATTTTGCATGGGTGACATAATTATACAATTTTTCACTATGGAATTTTTGTACGATCAGATTTGTGTGGCGTTTAAAGAAATGACGTACATCCTGTACATTCCAGAAAACTAATACATTCTGTCAACATCGGTGAGTCCTGAAAACTTGAAAATATACTTTTAATCTAAAAGATAGACTATTTAAATCATCATTTATTCTTTATAGATTCAAAGAAAACTTCTTTATTGTAGCATTGTCATTGAAAATATCTTTCAGCCCAACAGTTTGAATACACAGAATTATAATTAACGTAATTCGGCCGCGTACAAATCAATTACAAAAGAACTTTGTTTAAAATAATATTTACCGACAGAAAATTCTGTGATAAGAAAATCAACATTTATTTTAACTGCTTTATTGGGCTTGTTTAGACTTAACCCAAGCCTTGAAACCTTGAAGAGGTTCGTCGTTAATAGATGAAAAACATTTATTTTAACTGCTTTATTGGGCTTGTTTAGACTTAACCCAAGCCTTGAAACCTTGAAGAGGTTCGTCATTAATAGATTTGTAATCTGGAACTTCTTCTTTAACTTTAGCTTTCCAGGCAGAGATGTTGGGGTAAGTGCTGATATCATAATCCAATACCTGAAGAGAAAGAAGTATACATAAACAGAATTATCCGATTTTTCAGCAAAAACAACAACGTCAGATGAACACAATATTTAATTACGGTATAATATATCTCTTAAGAACTTTAAGTTTGTTTGTTTATCTGTTTATAAAATGTTTGTACAAATCTTTAATTTTGAACTGATAGACTAGTTAACAGCGTCAACTCATGGGCTGAGCTTGATTAGTTTAACAGAGTGTTTTGATCATCACTCCTACAGTAACCTATAAAAAAATTAATACCTCTACACTTCTCACAAGATGGTTCTAGATTTCTCACAGTATCATCACATGTGTAATATCAAGATACCTTCACTATTTGTTTTTGAAATGAAATACATCATTAATTTCAAAGGAACTGAAAATGTAGAAAGCCAAAATTTATTTACGATTCCTGCCCAGCTGTAATCATGGTTTACCTGATGATGATGATTCACTGATGACAATTTTTCAGAGAAGCCTTCTTGAATCTAAAAGGTAGACTATTTAATTCTCTATAAATTCAAAGAAACTTCTTTATTTTAGCATTGCTATTGAACATGTTTGCAGGCTCATGAAGTAATTTGTATTTGTCACCGTTCATAATTTTGAACTACTGACCAAAAGAAAAGAAACCAATATGTAGCACCATACTATTTACTCTCTACGTTAAGCAATTGATTGCCACTCTTAAAATGTAGCACCATACTATTTACTCTCCACGTTAAGCAATTGATTGCCACTCTTAAAATGTAGCACCATACTATTTACTCTCCACGTTAAGCAATTGATTGCCACTCTTAAAATGCACCCACAGCTTAAAGTTGTAGGAGGTATAGTTTGTGGAATTTTACTGATTCGAGCCCAGCTCCGAAATCCAGAGATCGACACAGGGTCAACCTACATCCGATGAACTTTATTTGTTTGCAGTTAAGCACATAGTTGCACAATGGGTTATCTGTTTTGTGCCCATCACGAGTATCGAAACCCGGTTTCTAGTGTCACATCCTTACAGCTGTTCCACTGGATGAGGTAACAATGAAAATGGTTGACTCATCAAGATATAATTCAAACTCGTGTAATATTTTACAAATGATAGAGTCCGTAAAAATATCGAGCTTTAATAACAATAACCGCATATTTTCTCAGGCTTTTTATGTTTTTTCAACTTACTTCCATCATCGAAAGAGAAGCTATGATGGAAATGTCTGCCAGGGTAAGCTTGTCTCCAGCCACATAGGCAGATTTTGAAAGATATCCTTCCAAGTAGCCCAAAGCTGTTTGATAATTTTTTTCACTTTCTGGATTTGGAGCTTCACCTTTGAAAACTTGGGGATACTGCAACGAAAAACGTTAGTTAGTCAACATAATCTTGTGAAATATCAAATTCAATTTTTTTTTATGATTATGGTTGTGTTTATCTATCATTTATTATTGTCTTATGTCGTTAGTTTATCTATGAATTTTTAGTTGCATTAAAACGCTAACTCACCTTTTAGCTAAATATTTGTATTTTTAGTAAATATATGCGTATGATGAAGCTGAAACCAGCTCCCCTAGCGGTGACGTACAGATACTATTAATGTAGCAGAAGAGTAGGTAAATTAATGATCACATGAGTTTGTACTCTCGTGAGAGAGAGAGATAGAATGTCACGAAATAGTTTTGGAAGGATATAGATGTTGTTTGTCACTCGACATTGAAAGGTTTTGTTAGGATATTGTAATCTACAGAATTTTTTTTGGGAACAAGGTTTTTCTTTCTGGCTCTTTTTCTAGTTCCACTATTATTGATTTATTAATATTTATGAGAAATTGTTGAGTAATACTGGTGTGAAGTCCTGGCTAGGCACTTGTTTATTAACTGTGTTTTGATAAGCGTTGAATTAATTTTTAAGAGTTGTCATTGTGAATAAGTTGTTTCTTGTTGTTGAACCTTGATTGCAGCGATGTGTTCATTTTCACCGTTACAATCTAATACCCACAATAACAGCTATTAGAAATAAAAAAAATGGTATTAACACAATTTACAGAATATCATCAATATTTGGGCATACCAGACGCTGTAGTATTGAAACACCAGCTCCCCCTAACAAGAGGGTAGGATTATTAATCATTTATCATCTTGCATGTTATTGTCCAGAAAGAGACGCTATTAAACTGTATGCAATTATTCTATGAGTTTTCGTTAACAGTACTTCCACCTGAAAATTAATCATTCGCGTAACTTTTACTCAAGAAGTCATCACCCACAAAACATTAGCAAAATGAGTTATTACGTAGTTATCTTTGATAATATAATCCAACTTAACTTTATCTAAAATTATCGTCAGCACACTTTTTTGAGGTTTTCATCCAAACAATCTTTGTTCGAAGTTATCATCCTTATAATTATAACCCAAAAGGCTAGTCTTCAATATTTTACTTTGAAATAACTTATAATTTTAGTAAAATTTTGGACATTTGTACAATTTGTCCAGTGTGAATTCCGAAAACGCATTAATATATATGTACATATTTATACAATCTGGATATTTTTTTGTATAGTGTATTGGTAAAATAATAATAAAACAATACTTACAAAAACTTCTCTTTGAGATTTGAACAGCGTGCCCATATCAAAGTATAATAGCCTATCAACTATCGCCCTCTGTTGGACATCTTTAGGATACAGTGAGCTGCCTGGAGCGTATTTATTCACCAAGTACAACATAATTGCACGGCTGTAAGATCAAAATTACTTTTTTAATTATTTTTCCTCTTGTCACATACTGCAAATATTCATTGCATGCCAAACTTTATAATTCTTCAGTTATAATATGAAATGAATTTTCTTTATTATCATACATTTTACCAATCCTCGTTTAAAGTTGAAATGAAATCGTGCTCATATATCTACAAATACATACTGGTCAAGTTAACACAGATGTTTATTAAAATACGTCATATTTTATTTAAATGGTCACATTTATTGTTTAGACATTACAATTCTTTTTAATAAGAGATAAAATTTGTATAAATACTTTTAGAATAATATGTTTATTCCAGTTAATTAAAACATAATTGACCACATTTGCTCTATTGTAACCTGGTCACTTATGCATTTGTTCATATAAATTAAGAGAGTTCAACTTCCTTTTTTACAACAATATTAAATACAAATATTTAAACTTACTTTCGATTCATGAAGTTGAGTTATATAAAAATAAAATACTAAGCATACTTAAGTTTTCGTAAATATTTTGGGAGTAATTATCTTTATTACATCAGGTTTAATAACTAGCTTGGAACTGAATACCTATTTTTGTTTAAAAACCTAAATAACGCAGACCTCAGAGCGTAAGTATGTTTATTGTAGTTTAAGCACAAAGCTACACGATGAGCTATCTGTGCTCTGCCCACCACGGGTATCGAAACCCGGTTTCTAGCGTTGTAAGTCCGCAGACATACCGCTGTGTCACTGGGGTGGGGTATGTAAGTATGAGCTCACAAGAATGATTGCACTATTACTAATATACAATACATAGACCATTCAGATCGCATAGCACTTAGCATGTAATATTCTGACCAGAAGACTTAGAACACTAATATATATATAATATTCCAAGAGGACTGATGACATAACACCAATTTATTCTACGAAGACAAGACTGATCGCATCGCAGAAACATTAAAATACACTCTTCTGATCACACAACACCAACTTATATAATACATAGAGAAGAAAACTGATCACATAACACTAACATACAGACGAGAAGACTGATCACATGACACTAACATACAGACGAGAAGACTGATCACATGACACTAACATACAGACGAGAAGACTGATTACATAACACTAATATACAGACGAGAAGACTGATTACATAACACTAATATACAGACGAGAATACTGATCATTTGCAAAGCTAGCGACAGTTTAACTGGTGCCCCATGCAGAAATTAAGATTGCTCCCCTACTCAAACTGGAGGTCCCGAGTATTTGCCGTCCTAAGCAGCTGCCTTTGTTGCCCGTCTTTAACGTTGGACGTGATCACATAGCACTAATATGTAATACCACTGGTTTCATTTCCTGCACTTTTAAACACGTGTTTTCTATGGCTTCTTCATAAGAAAGGCCCAAGTTTTTGGCAGGTGAAATTATGTAAAAAGCACATTATTTTTGTATTTATTTGCGAATAATTAATTGTTCCTCGTTCTCGACTCAATATTTGTAATCAAACTCATTTTGATATTTAGCTGTAATTTAAGTTTGTAAATTAAACTCACACTTTAAATATTCGACACATTATTTGTCGTGTAAACCACTTTTCATTATTCTCTGATCCTGCAGTGTTGCAGTAATCAAATAATTTCAGAAATTACTTATTTGGTACAAGAGGAGGGGTGATACCATTACTGATAGAGTCATTAGTGATAGAGACATTAGTGATTAACGATAGAGCCATTACTGATAGAGTCATTAGTGATAGAGACATTAGTCATTAACGATAGAGCCATTACTGATAGAGTCATTAGTGATAGAGACATTAGTCATTAACGATAGAGCCATTACTGATAGAGTCATTAGTGATAGAGATATTAATGATTAACGATAGAGCCATTACTGATAGAGTCATTAGTGATAGAGACATTAGTGATTAACGATAGAGCCATTAGTGATAGAGTCATTCGAAGCATCCGACACTGGACCAAGGTGTAAGGGTTAATGATTTAACCATCAAATTAGTGACTTGTTTACATATCATTCATTACCGGTTAGGTTCACATATTTCATTATATTGAAGAGTTTTTAGTTCTTGTCTGCCACAATATTCAGACTAAAAAAACTAACCAATTGAATTGGGTGACATCATCGACTTACTATGTAAGATACACAGGAAACCTAATAGTTATTAGTGACATTAACTGTAATATTGATGGTATTTTTGTTAATATGGTATCAGCGATAGTGTAATAAACAGTGTTGGACCCACAGGCAATTTGCTACATGATATTTCAAGAAAATATGTTTAAAAATCCAATGCAATTCTATAGTTAATTGGTTCTTCTTATCATGCACGGTAATATACATCACGAAAGGTATTTCATAGCTCCAGTGCTTGGTAAATCTATTCATTTTAAATTAACAGAAAAAAAAATTGTCATGACACATCCCGAATCATTAAACCATATTTGATGGGTACAAATACAAAAATCTAGGTGGAGCTAGAGGACAAAAGTCTTTTCTCAGATTACAATACAATTTACTTACGCAGCTCAAGTGCATAGAACGACGTTTCGAAAATATTCCGCTTTTGTCACTTATATATTTCTACAAGTGTTTATCTAATAGTCAGTTGCCTCCCATTTCACACTCAACTCAATATGAATACTCTGCTTAAACTATCTATTAAAGAATTTTTCAAAGTTATAGTAGGATGTACATTCTGGTTAATCATACAGTTTCCAAGATTACCAAACTCGGAACAATATGCACGTTTAAAAGTGGAAACATAGATATATCTTAACCTTACCTTTCCCATAAGACAAATCCATCGTCATCAATTGTAGGTACACAGTGCTCTGGATTCATCTATAAAAATGAAATATTTAGCTATATAAAATTGTCTTCTGTAAGTTACGCCAGTTCGACCGTATTTATCCAGAAAATGTGTTCAGTTTATACCTTAGTTTGTTACAGTTGGTTGGTTACTTTAGAGCAAATCCACATTGGGCTATCTACTGTATCCACCGCGGGGAATCGAACCCCGGTTTTAGCTTTGTAAGTTCATAAACGTACCGCTGCCCTACCGGGGAGACATCTTGTTATAGAAAAACATTCTTAAGTGTTTGGAAAAACACTTGTTAATAAAACTTTCTTCTTGTAATTTAGTGACATTTTATCTTCAATGTTAATAGTTAGCAATTATTCACTTGTTCCGTGAGGGGGCGTTACGCAAATTTGCAGTTTTAAGTGTATGAACTGAAATTAAAGTTCTATATAGAAATAAAACTTTAATAATTATAACACCTCTTTCTTTTGATTATTTGTATTTGATAATTATTAATATCACGAAGAGAACGTGATTCGTGACGAATGTGAAAAAATGAACTTTGTTATTGGTAGCGCTTTTTTCTCCATCATAATCCGTTCTTTAACCAAACATCTTTCAGAAATTTATTGGTTGGACTTTGCACAATATTTGTATTCACTTTTAAAACAAGTATTCTGAAATTGGTAAAGTAGAAAGTTGATGGAATATGTTGACGTAACAATATGGTGTTCCACTTTTATTTTTCTGCTAGATATGCGTAATTTAAGGTAAAGAGACCCAGATGATACCGACTTTTGGAAACCATCCCGGATTAGGTAATTAAGGTAAAGAGACCCAGATGATACCGACTTTTGGAAACCATCCCGGATTAGGTAATTAAGGTAAAGAGACTCAGATGATACCGACTTTTGGAAACCATCCCGGATTAGGTAATT
>NW_013666749.1:116526-119723 GCF_000517525.1 Limulus polyphemus
GGATTAGGTAATTAAGGTAAAGAGACCCAGATGATACCGACTTTTGGAAACCATCCCGGATTAGGTAATTAAGGTAAAGAGACCCAGATGATACCGACTTTTGGAAACCATCCCGGATTAGGTAATTAAGGTAAAGAGACCCAGATGATACCGACTTTTGGAAACCATCCCGGATTAGGTAATTAAGGTAAAGAGACCCAGATGATACCGACTTTTGGAAACCATCCCGGATTAGGTAATATTAAATAGTGAATCACAATTTGTACGTAACAAACGCAGTATCAAAGTGCCCCTGTGGGTCAGGTGTAAGTTTACAACGCTAAAATCCCGGGTTCGATTCCCTGCAGTGCATAGACGGAGCGCGGATAGTCCATTGTGTAGCTTGGCGCTAAATCAACAGTATCAAAGCGCACATTTTGCTAGGCGCCTGGTATGTTACTCTAGCCGAAAATCTATTCTTATATATCATCATTATCCAATATTAGCTTTTCTACGCATGTCTGAAATCATTAGACAACGTATCCAATATTGTGTCTGTTCTCTTTAAAGTCATAATACTTCCTCTTGTTTAGAGCATTTATTATTGATTTAAATAATCAACAACCACAGTATTCAGAATACTTATTAACAAAGGTTTTGCTATTACACTTCATCAGAAGATTTGGCATGTTTACGAGGCAGTGAATAGCATCTCTGTACCGAAAATTTCGACCTTTGCCGAGTGATTTTGCAAAATTACATCACAGATCATCAATACAACATATTGAAATAAATAAACACATTTTTACTTGATAGATGAGTGTGTACAAGTAGAAATTCATTCAAACGAGCAGTAGAATTATAACAGATTCAAACTAACAGAATTTAACATATATTACAGCATATAAGTTGTACCAGTTTGTAGCTTACACGATCACTTAAGTCCAGTTATTAATTTGTTACTGATATATGTATATATATCCCAATTATTAGATACTAGCTACAAACTAGTTTATATTCACCATTTCAACTGCTTATCTGATATTGTCTTAATGAAACTCTTGTGAAGAGATGCGATCCAAGTTCTCCTTGACATGGTGTGCTATCCACTCGTTTAATCTTTTGCAAATTATGATTTTCATCAACCAATTTATTAAAATATTTTCTAGATGGATATTCACGTTTTACTAACTTCTTTACTATGTTGGCTGTGTGCGGAAGGCTTCTTTTATCTCCCTTTTTCTTCTGTGTGGCTCATTTCCCATTCTTAGTAATATTCCAATTCTTTGTGTGGTCTTCTCTGGCATGATTGGCTATTGCAGATATATCAGTATTACAGAGTCTTGTACGTTTATTATGTTCCTGAATTCCAACTTTTTAGTCTTTTTGTTTCTTCAGTGGGATGATGTAAATGATGTTTTACTCTCCATAAGGGTATTTAGATAGCTTGATATGTATTAAGTACTAACCGCGATCGTACTGTATTGTGGTTTCCGAATACTGTTCTGACTTTATACTGTTTACATATCCTTTGTATGTTTTCAGGGACACTTTTTATACGTGAGAATGTGCATATACCTGTAATTTTCTTCCTGCCTATTTTTTAGGGTTTAGTTTTTTTCTTCTGGATCAATTATGTCAGGCATCCATTGTAAATGAGGGCTGTAGTGATGTTTATCTGTTCCTTCTTCTCAGAATCTGAACCCACATTAGGTGGCTTTGTTGTGACTCAGCGAATATCTATTTGTAAGATATCCACCTATTCTTTACAACATATAGCTTACTCTATTAAATTATAATGTTTTAGTAGTATCTGGAATACTTGAAAGTTTAGTCTTACATACTGTATATAGATAGTGCTGTAACGTGTTCTATCGTTGGGCGGGTTCTTTTGAATCATTTAGTAAAAATAATGTTAGGTCTAGTTCGCGTAACGATAACAAAAAGGGAAATTCACCAAACAACTAAATAGCAGTATAGATGTGTTAATTCCCACTTTTAACACCGAATACATTTTCTGTCACTGAACTAATTGACTGGCACTGAATTGAAATTTCGTTGAATACTTATTAATTAACTCATTCATCATCGATTGTTTTATTCATATTTATATCATACTTATGTTTATAAACAGTCCATCAATCCGTATATATATATATAATCAATAGGCAGAACTACAGAATATTTTGAAATTAAAAGCACAAACTATAGATTAGATGCAGATATTAAATTTGTATATAGACACACACACAATCATTTTAATAGATATGTAACTTAACTCATAGTTTACAAAAATTTTGTTTGTAGCAAAATTAGGCGTTTAGATACGATGATGATACTTAGAAGTACCTTCGCTAACTCTACAATATTTAATAGGTTAGATACAAATTTCTGACCTATACTATAGAGAAGAATAACTACATTCCGACAAGACCACATTTCAATCAAAACTTACATGTTACGGGAGACTTACATTCAAAAATTCAGGCTTGTTTTGCTCTCCAGCCATTAAGTCAACATTTTTAAGGTTTAGATCTACACCGATAATTTTAGCCACCATTCGAACGGCTCGGCAAGGACCACTAGGTGGCATGTGGTACAAGTCAATAGTCATGGTGGTTGCTTGAATACGGGAAAGACTCAGTTCTTATGCTCACTTGTATCAGCGACTGGTTTACAAACCACACTCAGCCGGCTTTATATGCTGCTAGGTGGTAGCACCAGCGCCGATCTTTATCTGTCGAATTTCGAAACACCATATACATCATACAGCTTCTTGTAACACTAAATGAAAATCTTAGAAAACAGCTTGTGACTTAAAAAACATATTAGATATCTGTCTGTGAAGCAGGAAAAAATATACAGGTATTGAGTTTGAAAAACTTAAAATAAAAGTCTAGATTTTTTTATTTACGGCTAAACTTTATTTAAAAACTCTTTCTGAGATAGAAAACTATTTTGTTTTGTGAATCAAAAAGTTTCCTTCCAGTGTCTGTGGTTTTTATAAATCTAAACACGTGTAGAGCCTGATATACGTTTATTTGGTCTTTTGTCCTATTGTTAACTACAGTACTAACTATCTTGATTTTTTTTATTGTCACAGACTGATATACGTATATTTGGTATATTGCCCTATTATTAGCAACAACACTATCTTCATTTTATATATTGTCTCCAGGAGCATCGAGAGCCAGCACGGGCCCCCTTTCTCTCTCTCT
>NW_013666749.1:119772-123962 GCF_000517525.1 Limulus polyphemus
ATTATTTCAGTCGTTCTTAATGTATCAAGCGTCTATGTGCAAAGAAAAGCCAACAACTATGGTTAAATGAAGATATAGCCTAAAGATGCTTTGCGGGATTTACGGCATAACCAGGTTTCATTCGCCTGGGCCTCTGGGCAGTTGCCCCCCCCCCCCCGATTGTCACAGACTGATATACGAGATTCGAGTTGCACCGTGTTCGAAAACGAAATTCAAAACCATACTGAGGGTAATTTGATACGTGTATTGAAAGATCAAGGTGAAAGATCAAGGTCGGTTGTCAAAACGAGAAGCCTGGGAGAGTAATTATATGTGCTGACTTGGCAACTTCTATGCTCACGTGTTGTTTCAAACACGTTTTGTAATTCTATAAAAGTAGCATCAGGAGAAATGTTCTTAAAACGCCACATTCCGTAATGATTATGGTAAAAGATAACGTGTAATATAAGCTTCTTATTTCCTGTGTATTTCACAAACCTTTTTTAACAGATTTGTTAGTATGATATGTAGATGAGTTATTTTGGATGCAATTAAAAAGTTCAAAAGTCAAGAGCTGTTATGGGAATCTTAAAAATCAACTACGTCTTCGCTAAGAAACATCAGCGTTTTTTAGCTCTGGTTTTGGTTTTGGGAGAAAAAATGTCAAATAGTATAATCACGTTAATATTCATGGTGATTTGATAGTACAAATATAGTTATATAATGATAAGCAAGTTCTGATCTTTTGAACAGTGTGAGAACAACTGCTGTCAGTTTCCCGGTATTTTTGTGTAATTACAACACTAAAAACCGGATCACGATTCCCCACGGTGGATTGGTTGGATTTGGATTCCGCGCAAAGTTACATGAAGACTATCTGCGCTAGCCATCCCTGATTTAGCATTGAAAGACTAGAGGGAAGACAGTTAGTCAGCAACATCCACCGCCAACCCTTGGGCTACTCTTTTGCCAATAAATAGTAGGATTGACCGTCACATTATAATGGTCCCAAGACTAATAGGACGAGCATGTTCGGTGACGGGGATTGAACCTGTGAGTCTAAAATTGTGAGTAGAGCACTGTAACCACCAGGCCATGCCCAGCATCCCCGCGGCGGACAGAACGTAGATAGTCCATTGTACAGCTTTTCTCTAAAAACAAACAAATATTACCAAATCTGAGCCGATTGTTTTTTCTCTTGGAAAGAAAATTATAACATTTATACAATCGGACGGAAACAGATAAGTGGCAATAGATACTGGATTAATTTTTAGGCCTTTTCTGTATGGGCAGCTAACTTTGATCACAAGTTCTGATAACCAAGAGTGATTATGTATTTAACCAAATCCAATAACTGAGGCATTGACTGTTGGTATAAGCAAATACTAACGAGGATTTCATACTCAAAAAATACCTGTCTAATCTCAAGGTGAGCTTCTGTTTATTACTGAGAAAATTGGAGAAGAGAGAAGATAATAGCTAATTATTTTAATTATAGCTTCTACAACTTGTAACAAGTCTCCGACTTTCATTTATATCAGCTGCAGAACGGTACTTATGGCAAGATTTAATTAATTAACAGCAATTAAATGCTTGATCCTTGTTAAGGAAGATACTCGGAGTATGATATACTAGTAGAAACCCGCCATTTTACAATAGAACACATAAAATAAACTATCCAGCCAAATGAAACATTATTTGTAGCATTCTCAGACAGCATATAGCAGAAGAGATCTTTCAGGAAATATCAAAAACATAATTGTAAAAGTTTTTAAAGAAAAACGATAATTATTACAATAACAACCAAAACTGAATAATGCGTTACAAAACAACGAGTAAACTATTATGTTAAGATTAAAATAAACAAAGTTATAATCAAGTCAAGTTGAAACTGATAAGTAAGAGTTAATACACCATTTGTTGAATAATAGAAACTTAGTATCACATATACATGCTTAATATTATGTACAGGAGCTGTAGAACGAAAATGGCCTATACAGTAGCATTACTTATTGTTGTTGTTAAAGGCACCCCAGAGAGGCCATTGGTTCATTTTTAGTGTTCATCTTAGTGGCTTGTCTAACTTAAAATGGCCGTGGTTGAGCAGCCAGACTTGCCTTGAATATCTATGAGTCTTCACTACCAATAAACCTTCCTAGTCGGAAGGACAAATACGGCTGTTCAAGTATGATAACCAAACACATCGCTTTGCGGCTGGCCTCGAACAGTAAGTAACTTTAACGTACAAGTTCTACCATTCCACTAACAAGGGATGGAGATGTGTGTGTGTTTGTGGTGGGGGGTGGGAGTAGAAATGAATATATATTGCACTACAAAGTTGATGCAGCAGGTTTGTCAGAGATTACAAAAATGTGGACTAAAGTGTGTGTATTTGGAACGAGCACATGCAGTTAAAATTTAGAATACACCTGAGAGAAAATAAATAATTGGTATTTATGTTGATATAGGCTGCCATCAATTCTCGAAATTGTTAAACATATAATATTGTTTTTTCACCATTTTTTATTTACCAAGGACATTAATTCTTGAAATGTTTTTACCCTTACCAAGGATACTAGTTCTTTAAATGTTTTTAACATTAACAAGCATATTAGTTCTTTACATGTTTTTAACCATAACAAGGATGTTAGTTCTGTTACGTATCTGCTTGTTTGTTAATTTCCCGGTATAAATTCTTCCCGAGGAACTCCAGCGATACAAGACCTTTCTTAAATAAAACGAGTTTATTCTTTCTCGTTACAAACTTTGTAATACACTTAATTTCCACAGTCACTTTAACTTAAACACACGCTATAATTCACAATGATTCACGCCCTTTACTTACGGTGCCTACTGCTCGCTTGAATCAATTATCTATATCTAAATCTGTCTATCTGCAATTATATTTCTACGTTATTTGCCGGGCTTACATACTAAAATAGAGGGCGCCTAGAAAAGACTAAAGTTGCCAGGAACAGTCATGATCCTTCTAGAAACTCCAGCGCGCATGCTTCCAGAGTCACGTGACTTCCGCTGTCGTAACAGTTCTTTAAATGTTTTTAACCAAACAGACAAGAATAATTGAACGGTAAAATATCGTTTAAAATGTTAACTAACATTGTAAGAATGTTGATTGCTAAGCCATAGATCAAGAATACCGGTTGTTAAACATAAAGATAAATTAGATGTTTAAATAATTTGTTGTTCGGGTTATAAAAGCATGCCAAATTTTTCGAAAAGACTCCAAGTATTAAAGGAACAGAGTTAACGTTAGATATGAGATAAATTACTAAAGCTGCCAGAAAAAGTGATTCACCGAAGGACTAGTGAATTATTAAGAAGATCCAACATTACTAGAACTATGCAGGCGACTACTTGTTCCGTAACCAGAATGTTATATAATTAATAGAACTTCCAGTGCGCATAATTAAATCTGCTAAGAACGACACATTACTAAGAAGTCAAGTATTTATTTTATTAATATTTATTGTTTATATTTGCCTTTGTCTGGATTTAGCAATGAAAACAGGTAGCGCATAATGGAAAACGAATAATTATTTAAAGCAAATGACAGATTTAATGGATATCATATACTTCGGTGACGTCTTATTTTACATAGCTTGATTTTCTTCGTTACTAAAAGTTTAAATTCGAAAGTTACTGGTTATTAAAATAATGTGTACTAGAAAAGAAATTAATCTGCCTACACCTCTGATTCTCAAGGCTTATAATTTCAGAAGCATGTAACAGTTAATTTGAAAGCACCTACAGGACTTTAGTTGTCCATTTGATGTAACAGTTAACTTTAATGCACCTATAGGGTATTAGCAGTCTACGTGATGTAACAATTAGTTGTAGTGCATCCATAGGGTATTAGCTGTCCACTTGATGTAACAATTAATTTTAATGCATCTATAGTGTATTAGCTGTCCACTTGACGTATCACTTAATTTTAACAGACCTATAGGGAATTAGCTGTCCATTTAACGTAATGGTTAATCTTAAAACGTCTATACGGCATTAGCTGTCCAGAGTAACAATTAATTTTAATACACCTATAAGGCATTAGTTGTCCACTTGACGTAATAGTTAATTTTGTAACGACAGTGTAAGTCATGTGACGCTGGGAGCATGGCGTTAGAGTTTCTCGAAGGATCTTGAATTTGCCCGCAAGCTCGAGTGTGATCTAAATGCCCTCTTTATTATTTTAT
>NW_013666749.1:124416-133233 GCF_000517525.1 Limulus polyphemus
ATAAAGGTTAAGTTTAAAGTGACTGTGGAAATTCTGTGTATTACAAAAAGTTGTATCGAGAAAGAATAAACTGGTTTAATCAAGAAAGGACTTGTATAATTGAAGTTCCTCCGAAAGAATTTCTACCTGAAATTATCAAACAAGCAGATACGTAAAAATTTTAATGCACCTATAAGGTATTAGTTGTCCACTTGACGTAACAATTAATTTTAATGCACCTATAAGGCGTTAGTTTTCAGTTTGGTTAGATTGTCATTGTAAGCCTTAATGTAGATTTTATTTAAATTGATGAAAAAATTAATAGCAAAATGACTGATTTATATAAATGAACAATAAATCGTTTAAATTACTGTCGTAGTTTAGGGACAATAATTCCAATTTTCACTGATCCTTTCGACTTCATTCACGCCTTTCAGAAGTTTATCTTATACTTTTGTAGTCATGAATGTCTTCTAATTTTGCCATCCACGCTATTTTTGGAAAAGTGCCAAATTCATAATTTAATACCTATGAGAATACAAATATGCAAAGATAATAAGCTTTCGTCTTCTCAAACGCTATAAGTTCTAGAAGTAAAAAACGAAAATTATCAAACTAATCAAAAGCCAGAACAAAAGTATTTTCCTAATGAATCGCGTTATATGACTGGTAACTATGTTTTTTTTACATTTGAAGTTATCTGCTAACAAATCACAACATAACGACCAAATGTTTTGGTTAATATTAATTTAGGCTACTTCCATCATCGAGAGAATTGCCACGATAGAGACGTATGGGATAAGCTAGTCTCCAGCTACATATGGAGAATTTTCCGAGAACATTTGGAAGTTGGCCATGTAACATAAATTGATGATATACCATGCAGTTACTGTACATTGTTGTCTTACTGTGATTTAATGACAAAGTTCTTGTTATTTCAGACTGTGTTTTGTTTGTTCTTTACGTCAAATTTGGCTTATTCACAAATACATACAAATTATCCCCAATTTCAGTCGTGATAGCAAAAGTTGTTGGTAACTAAAATATCATAAAACTCAGCAAGTCTACCTTTGGGAGACATAACAAGGGCTTTCCTGGCAATGGACTAGTGGCCACACCACTAGAGGGCCCTGAAGAGTTTGCTGCTTTCACTGGACTGGAACTGTGAGATGTGGCTATAGGAATAGGAGTAACCTGTGTAGCAGAGTTCATAGCTTCAAGTTGAGCACCTTGCAGCAGCTCCAAGTCAATTACTGTAACTTGGTCCAAGCTAATGAATACTTTTGACAGTTCCCAAAGGCAAAATTATTTCATATTCTGTGCATCTAGACACCTGTACCAAGCTTTAAATTTAAAAACAGGACCATCGTTTAACATGCACAATTTTTCACACAATTTTTACTCTTTTAATCAGTCAAAACTGACCGGAATTTGATGAAACTTGGTAGACATACGTATAATATTATTCCTTATTGTCCTGCGAAAAATGATCCATATCTGTTTATAACGACGGACATATTTTCGTATTTTTTGAGAGCAGAATATGATAAACTCTGCGTGGCGGAGGTATGTGCTCTACTGTGTGTCTTTCCAGTTATGTTTTAACTTTGTAATGTATTTTTTCGCTATTTACTGTAGATGTTTCACATTATGCTTTGTTTGATTTTCTGTATTTAATCATATTCACTTTTAATCTTGTATTTTCAATTAAAATATGTTTAAATTTATTCTTTTTTGAAAAAATTAACCTTTCATGTTATTTTTAAGTTGAATTTAAGTATACTTTGATATTTGATTGTGTTTGTTTTTTAATTCAATTTTATTCTGTATCTGATTTTGTTTTCATTTCAGTTTTAATTTATTTTATGTTAATAACTGATTTACCTTATGGTTGTAATTTGTGAAAATTTTGATTTCGTACTCAGTTCTTCAAATAATTATTTGCAGTTAATTGTTTGTTTGTTTGAAGTTATGCACAGAGCTACACAAGGGGCTAGCTGTGCTCTACCCATCACGGGTATCGGAACCCGGTTTCTAGCGTTGTAAGTCCGCAGATTGTGCCACTGGGGGGGATTTAGTTCTGTATTTAGTTTCCTTTATTTTATGGTTTTATTTGATTTTATATTTAGTTATACTGAATCAGTCTTTTTTTTTTTAATTATTCCTGTAAACTCCCAGTGGAGCATAGGTCCGCAACAACACCTCGCCAACGGAAGGTGTTGTTGCAGTTACTTGTAGCAGGCTGGTTTTTACGGGGTGGAGTTGCTAGTCCCGCGCCCAACCCTCCTCCTTTCTCATCCTGGATTTGCAAAGGCGGAGGTTGGCATGTTTGGTGTGACGGGGATTCGAACCTCAGATTACGAGTCGAGCGCCCTAACCACCTGGCCATGCCTTGAATCAGTCTTAATACAGTTTTATTTAAATTTTTACTGTGATTTAGGTCCAATTCATTGCCGTATTAAGATTATTTCGTATAGTTTGCCTAGTTGTTGGAAACCTTGTGTTAATAAAGTAATGACCACAACATATCAATTATCATTATCAATGTTGAGTACATGGCCAGCTGCACCCAAGGCTGTTCTTTACGACAGAAAACTTATAATGAAATGTTTCCTTGCGTAGCCAGCTTTTTCTCCGAACAGCACACACAATATAGTGCTCCAACATCTCCCAGTATTTTGATACAAATATAGCCAGAAAACATACTTTTGGATATCGGTTGTAATTTGACAAATACTCTGGTGACTTAAGTTTTTCCGTCATCCAAAGTCTGAAGAATTGCCTGCCTCAGAGACCACTAACTACATCAAAGTTATTTAATTGGCTTGTAAGTGGAAAACAGTAGATCAGCTTGCACCTCATTTTCGTACCAGTTTTTATGAATCCATGATGCATTTATTGACCTGTGGAAATCTCACTTTATCTTGCTATACAGTTAGCAGCACCATAGTTAGATACGAGTCTTTTCAAAGATCCTAATTTGCTTTACATATAGTCAATCCACTAGTGAAATCATCAATTCTAAATAATGTTTTGTTGATATTTCTGCTGCAATGGCTCTTATGGCAGAATTATGTTTTTGATCTGAACATTCAGTATATGGACAGGATCTCAATATATGACAAGAAAATGTGGCTGTGTTATCATGCGTTTCCCTGTAGATATTCTACAATAAGGTTGCACTCTTTCTATGTTGTAATCCAACATTTGATTATACTTTCTTGATTCTTGAAGATGTTACGATGACGTATTTTTTGTAAAACTTATTTATGAGGCGTTGCAGGTGTATCGCCTGATCAATGACGTGTAATTAACGGTTTTTAGCACGTGCGCTCACTGTAACGGTTTTTTGTGGCTTTATATAAAAGTCTCAAGTTTCCGTTGTTTCAGAAAGAGTTGTTTTGTTGTAGAAGCTTGGTTTAGTTTGAATGGCTATTTCAGACAGATATTTCTGTATCGAACGAGTTTTTGAACCTAGATATTAATCGTAGGTTTTTGTTATAAGCTATCATTAGCTTTTGTGTACGACTATAAAGAGTTTGTAAGTTTAACAATTAGTCTTAACTTTTGTAAGTCTTGTGCTTTTTGAGAACTGTTGAAAACCGTTTTTAAGAATATCGACAAGTTTTGGTGCAGCTGACATTTGAACAGTGAACGTTTTGTAATCATACATCTAGCGTGATTTGGAACTTTGAATTTAGAACCTGAAGCTGAATTTCGACATACTACGTTGAATTGGAAAGACAGTTCCTACATGGATCTACCAAGAAAGAGTCATTTTACCCCTTTTGTAAAAGATTGTATGCAAGTTAATATTTGATGTTTTTTTTTTAAATACATATCTTTAAATCTACATAATTTCAGAGTTGTCATTTTTTATTTTTACTGTATTATACAGTACGGTAATACGGGATCGTAACAAAGATCATTAGCCATTTCAATGGCATACAGTTCACTCTTATATTGGTGTTTATACAATGCACGTAGCTGGGGTAAGTAATCTAGTCATAGTATAGAAGGTGTAGTTGTCTCGGAGAAAGTGGTCACAAAGTTGATAATATGACGTTAGTTTCAGAAAGTTGTAGACTTCCTTCGTAAAATAAATTGGAGTTAGGTCTTAACCACTGTAACCCCTGTAGAGTGAACGTATAATCTTTGCCAACAACGACAAAGAACATTCACAGGTATATGCATAAACAGTTTTTAACTTTAAACCCGTTTCCTTTACCTGCTGAAGTACCATTCTTAAATTCTAGGGATTTAAACTTTTGGTCATCTCTCCTGTTACAAAAATTAAGTAACCTGATTGGCATAACACAATATATACAAACAATTTCAAGCACATAAAAAGTAGTTTCTGGTCTGCTCCCTCCATCCATTTCTACTGGCTAGTAGCTAAATGCCATCTCTTATATGTTAATTGATGATTTCCAGCACATCTAGACATTCATTTCGTGGTGAAGAGAAAAAATTAATCAAAAAGTAAATTGGCATGTGTTGCTCCATTGAACTACCTAAAAATCAATGAAGAACCTTGATCGTCCCTTCTTCACAATCACTACTTGAGACAATCAAACTCTTTCATAGTTATATCACTATCATTTTAACAAACTCTACAAACTACTAGAAACATCCTTACTTCTCTAAGGTAGTAGTAAGGGAGGACTAGGCTACATTTGTTATTCATATCTCTGTCAGCATGTATTGATTTATAACGACTATCTGGCGTGTTGATCACATGTGGAAATAGAGGTGCTAGAAATACCGATATCTCATTTTGTTGGGTGACAGCGTTCTAGGAAGTTTTGAACAAGATTGAAGATAGATATAACTACAAATATATATACAATACCAAAATTTGGACTAAAAAGTAGGGTTTATCCTACAGACGTTCCTAGTGCTAGAGTGGCACTATTCTCATGTTTCGTAACAGTCCCAAATACTCTTGACCAACTGCATGTCCGTTTAGGAAAATAAGCTGTCTAAAAGTAGTAACAATTGTTATTGAAGTAAAAGATATACGCAAACGAGGGCATGTACAAAGCAACATTCCCCTTACAAAACTAAAGATGCTACCGATTTTATAACGGTAGTACGTACATTTTTTTTTATTAACATGTTTATGACAATTTTCGTGGAGAGTTGCTCTCCACAGCTATTAGATTAACACTGATGTCTAAAGGATCTAGGAGCAAGTCAAAAATTAAAAGTGAGGGAATGGAATACTGGTCAAAGATGCTATACCTGTATTGATAACTACCCTTGACAACCGGAATTTGACTCGTACTTTGGGAGTAATCTTAAGTTCCGTTAATTTTAGTATAGTATACTAAATTAAAATGTATTATTTAATAGGACTCAAGTTTTGTTTCTATTTACAAGATATTTAGAGGAATAGTAACAAGTCCAGTGAAGTTAAAGAAAATGCTTGAGCAATACTACTACTCTAAGCACACTCTTGGACAGGTCATATATTGATACAACGCCCCCCATTTCTACATATTCAAACACATCACGTTAGAAGTTACAGTCAACATTTCGTTCTATTATTGCTCTTGGGGGGGGAAACACACACACACAACTCTTACAAGTAGAGCATACAACTGGTGCGACATCTGAGCATGTATAGTATAGGAATTAAAAACTTTACTTTTTAATGGTTATTGTATCCATGTTGAGTTGTCACCTAATAGTAGGGGTTCCAACCTCACTTAAATTTTTAATTTGACGTTTTAGTCATGCAAAATACAACAGTTCAATATATAAAATTTAGCTTCCTTCCCCCTCCCATGAAAGAATTTTGTTTGTTTTAAAAACACGAAAATAATGAATAAAAATAAGCGATAAAGTTCCATACACATTTTCCCGCTATTGCTCTTTTTTTTTTTTGTTCCATCTGAACCTATATTTCGTAATAAGAGTTTGTGATGAAATTTGTTATTATGTACACGGAAAACCAGTAAGGGTAAAGTTAACTTAAAAGTTAAGATGTTTACATTCGAAAAAGAGTTAATGTCTACTGGTGACAAAAAAAAATAAAAATACCACGACCCGCAGCGTTATGACGAACTTTCAGAAGCAGGTACTACTAATAGTGATCTTTCATACAGAACCTTTAATACCATTTTCTGTCGTGATAAAAAGGTAGACATTATTTAAATATTGGAAAATATTTATTGCAAGACTTAGAGAATCTAAACCAGTAAATAGAGATTTGTCAATTCTTGCATTATACAAGTCTAACCCTTTCACACCTGTTTAAGGCTTAGTTGTATTAGAGTCAGAAGTTACTATTTGTAGAAAGAAAATTCTACTAACATTCCAATTTTAGGTACGTACTTACAACTAATTAGAGCTTTTATAGAGTGCAATTCTAGATCCAAAGTAATTTTATTTAAATAATGAAAATGTTACAAGCAAAAAGAAACCAATTAGTAATATTAAATAAAATAACCCTTAAATTACAATAATAGATAACTTAAAAACAGCAACTAGAAATTTCATTGGTTCTTATTAGACTTCACCCATGCCTTGAATTTTTCGAGAGGTTCGTCGTTCATAGTTTTGTAATTGGGAATTTCTTTCTTCATTTTTGCCATCCACGAATATAGTTTTGGGAAACTTTGGAAATCGTAATCCAATACCTATAAGAACAGAGCGCGATAATTAGGTTTCCTGACGTTTAGACAGGTAGGAAGCATCTATTGCTCGTGTAGAATATATGAACAAGATACTGAAATATAATATACCAAGTCCTTCTGAAGTAAATATTACTGAATAATTGTAAGGATTACCACAAGTCGTTGATAACGAACATAAATAGACAACTAACGTCATTTAGAAAATTTACTTACTTCCATCATCGATAGAGAAGCCACGACAGAAATGTCTGCCAAGGTGAGCTTGTCTCCAGCCACATAGGAAGTTTTTGTAAGGTACGTTTCCAAATAACCTAACGCAGTTTTGTAGTTACTTTCTTTTTCTGGATCTGGAGCTTCCCCTTTAAAGGCTTGAGGGTACTGTGTATAGAGCAACAGTCTTTACATTCCACTTTAGAAAGTTTTACATAGTCTAATTCACACCATTTTATTAGAACGTAGAATATTTCCCTTTAGTTTTACTAAATATCCAAGTAACAAGTGATGACAGAAGAAAGTCAAACATTAAAGTGCAACTGGAAATTAAAGTTAAAGAACAAACACTAGGTAGAATTAATACTTACAAAGAGCTCTCCCTGAGTCTTGTATAGAGTCCCCATGTCGAAATACAACATCATATCCACCATTGCTCTCTGCCGAGGGTCCTTAGGGTATAGAGAACTGTCTGGAGCATATTTATTTATCAAATACTGCATAATAGCTCGGCTGTTGAAAGAAGATTAAGTTCTCAACCTTTAGTTGTGTTCCAACAAAGCGGTATTATGTCCATCAAAAAGTGTAATATTCCGTTAAGTTCCGGGAACTTCGTTTATTACATACTTATTTACTTTTATTAATTTATTTAGATATTTTAGTTAAAAATCACGCAGTAATAAACCTTAGTGTTTTTCACCACTCTAGCCTAATACACTTAAGATCCACATGCGAATTTACCTGAAGTTTCGTACTTGTAAAGTTAAAAGCATTCCTACCCCCCAAAAGAATTACGATGTGCAAGTATACAGTCGTATTGCTTTTTAACAGTTGATTAATCAGTTCGGAGAGTTAAGTAGGCTAGGTCTTAACTTATACTTGCTCTAACATAGGCCCACACTAACTTACCTTTCCCACAAGTAAAATCCGTCATCATCAATTGTTGGTACACAGTGTTGCGGGTTCATCTGAAATATTTCATTTAAAGAAAGTTAAACAAGTTATGATTAGCGTTATTTAATATTTGAAACAGAAAATAGTTCAAGTATTTTGAATAAAAAACAAAAGAAATTCACATTTCCAGTTACGTATTCAGTTCGCGTTGTTAAAGACGTTAGAGCAAGTTAACACTATTATTAGCTAGTCCAACTAGTTGCTTCACTGTACGTATAATACAGCAAATAACTGAAGAGATATATACGAAGTTTATTAAATAATAAACCATGACTGCAAACAAATGAAGGTCGTTACCATGATTATAGTTTTCAGATAATTACACTATTTAATAAAGTATAAAATGAACGTAAGTATTATTTACTGATAACAATACAAACCTTCAAGAATTCGGGTTTATTTTGTTCCCCAGCCAGTATGTCAACGTCCTTTAGGTTTAAATTAACACTAATAAGCTCAGCAACCATACGAACAGCCCGGCATGGTCCACTAGCTGCCATATGGTATAGATCGACCGTCATTTTATAAACTTAGAACAAACCTACTCCAAACAATTCTCAAACCACTAGCAAGATAACTCTCCTCTCAATACCAAACCAACACGTTGAATCAGACTTATATACTGTTTTGAGGCAGCACCGCCGTATAGTGACACAATTGTTTATTCTTAGCCTCACCCACAGTTTGCTGACATTTTTATTTTTATAGTAAGTGTAGAACGTAAAAGATATTTTAGTTTTACCATCAATAATTTAAGAAAATATAAACCTTTATTTGTAAACAAATATATATATATATATATGTATAGATATTCATATTTTCTACTGATGAAACATTTAACATGGAACGTAGGGGCGTTCGTGAATAAGCTGATGATAAAACATTTAACATGGAACGTAGGGGCGTTCGTGAATAAGCTGATGATAAAACATTTAACATGGAACGTAGGGGCGTTCAGTGAATAAGCTGATGATAAAACATTTAACAATAGGAACGTAGGGG
Organism: Limulus polyphemus; assembly: GCF_000517525.1. NCBI lineage: Eukaryota > Metazoa > Arthropoda > Merostomata > Xiphosura > Limulidae > Limulus > Limulus polyphemus. The sequence goes on from NW_013666749.1 coordinate 133,203, forward strand.
TCGTTCGTAGAATAAGCTGATGATAAAAGAG
>NW_013666749.1:133254-139123 GCF_000517525.1 Limulus polyphemus
ACTGATGAAACATTTAACATGGAACGTAGGGGCGTTACGTGAATAAGCTGATGATAAAACATTTAACATGGAACGTAGGGGACGTTACGTGAATAAGCTGATGATAAACATTTAACATGGAACGTAGGGGCGTTCAGTGAATAAGCTGATGATAAAACATTTAACATGGAACGTAGGGGCGTTCGTGAATAAGCTGATGATAAAACATTTAACATGGAACGTAGGGGCGTTCGTGAATAAGCTGATGATAAAACATTTAACATGGAACGTAGGGGCGTTCAGTGAATAAAGTATACACGAGGTTATAAGCGATGCATTTTTGTTTCGATTTCAATGTATGTATACTTTCCTCTGTTTATTTTTGAATATCAAGAAGAAAGCTAAATACATAAACTTTGGTGGTCACGATTGGTTCCATCAAATATAATTGTTTAAATTAGAATTTTTTTTACGAATGCCTTGTGTACTTGTTTCTTTTAACGTTTTGTTTTTTATCATGACCTGCCAATAATAACACAAAAATTTCTCTCAGTCTACTAATACATTTTATGGGTTCTATAAAAGTTTCGAGAAGAAAATAACTAGAACCGATGACCCATGTTGTCCTCCAGGCATCATACCAAGCCATCCTTTTCAAAGTCATATTGAGTTAGGTAGAAAATAGTGTTTCAGCGGTTACAAAGTTTGAAGTTGATGTTATCCTATAAAAAAGTGAAGGCTGGCTGAATTTGATTGAAAGTATGCGAAATACTCTTGAACCTGCACCTCTCATGTTCAATAAACAGGGGTAGGACTGCGAAAAGTGCAACACATAACATATGTAATTGAACTTTGATAAGCATTTTACCTATTATTAGCGTAATTATAAGGTCAAAGGAGAATAAAGCAAGGGGAGTAGTATCAGTTCGGTACCTACATCAGCTCCTTTTATGAGAGAGAACTACTTCATGTAGCTGTAAAATATGTCTAATTCAAAACATATTTATTTCCAGTTTTCGTTATTTCTGAAAGAGTTTATCATGTGTGACGTAACCCAGTAATACTATTCTAAAAGTAAAAATAACTTCTGCGTTGAAAAAGCATATTTATTACAAATATGTTCCGCTCAAGAACTAAACATGCTTACATCAAATGTGGTTTAAAGGCTACTCACGAGATGCTGTTGTTTTACTGATAGTTAAGAAAGACGTGAAATTCTTTTGTTGAAGATCTTTAGCTAAAGAATTTCAATTCTATCTCAACAGTTTTAAGTACATAAAATGTTTAGTGGTAATAGGAAAAGAGGGCTCTTTTCTAAGTAACAAGTCTAACCAGCAGCAAGTTTGAGGGATAAAAATATAAAAATCTGGTTTTGATATCCACGGTAGGCAGAGCAAGGATAGCGCATAGTATAGTTTTGCGCTTAATCACAAACAAATAAACTTTAGTGTTCAAAATAAGTCAAAACTATAATTGTTTGTATCTGATGCTGTGATTAAGAAAACATATCTTTAACGTGTAAAGTTCTGACATAAAAAGCATTGTACAAACCTTGAATTCGGGCTAATGGAACTGTAAAACACTACACTAGGCTTTAAATGTTGTTTTCCATCAGTTCGAAAAATCTGATTGCATAGTTTCTGAGAAAGTAATTTGTTCTTTATTTGTAAGTGCCTCTGGGGGTATTGTAACAAGAGTTGAAATGGAGGAATATTTGAGGAAGAACAATCATTGTATATTTAAGTTTATGTTTTATTACATGTTGAAATAAAAAGAAATGAAATTAAACCGAATTTTAAGTAAGCAAGTTTTGAAGCCGTGAGACATGATTTTTCTTTAGTGAATTGAATTAAAATGACTTGAGAGGCGGCGTGGCGAAGATTTTTTTTATTTCTACAAATAAATTGTTTTTAATTCAAGATATGTATGGTCATAAAAGGAGGAAGCAGATAACAGGTAAGATCAAACCTTACTGGCCTTCTACAGAAAGAAAAAGAAAATGAAAGTTAAATGCCATAAATCTAAGAAGTTTAAATTGACAGATGGGTTGGAAGATTTGCTTAACTATAGGAAAAACTAGAACGCATTTAAAAAATAAATTATGAAACCATAAAGCATATATGAAAACATCTGCCTGATAATGTTAAAACTAACACCAAATATTTTTAAGTATGTTAAAGGTAACAGAAATATTAAAATGTGGGATCCAGTCCTTAAAGGATGCCACAGACAAGGTTTTTGTTGAAAACTATGAGTTGACTGAGGCTGTAAAGGTTTTCATAAGGAGAAAGACTAAGATATCTCAAATCATTTCTCTTGAGAAAAGAAGGGTTAAAAAGTGAGCTTATTGAAGTTTATAAGGTGATCGTGGAGACAGAATAAAGTCCTCTGATGTATTCCGAAGACAATAGGATGAAAGGACACAAGTTTAAGAATTGTAAAAGACAAGCTAGGGTCCAATTAAGACAGTTTTATTTTTATAAAAGGGTGATTAACTCATGGAATGAGTAGTGGAGGCCAGTACTTCACAAAAATTTACAAGAGGAATAATTAATTTCCTGAAAAATAAAGATTGGTTTGAGTCTTCACATTTTCCCAAGAGTGTATGGGGAGGGCTATCTTTGAAAGACCAAGTTACCCCTCGTTGTTCGTACATTATGTTACAAGTAAAGAAAAAACTTTTCAAAAAAAGACGTAAATGTAGAGATGGTTAATATCAATCCTTCGAAAACAATGTAAACAAGGTAGTAGGGATGGAATTTGCATCATCCCTACATAATAGCACAACCACACAGTGTAGTAGAATATTAACAGATAAAAATAGAATAAATTCAACTCAATTATGAATGAATAACTATATATATATTCCTATATGTTATTTCTTGCCTGTGCTATTATGTATGGATGATTCAAATGTCATCCCTACTATCTTGTTTGCATTGTTTTCGAAGGATTGATATTAGCCATCCCCACAATTACTTCCTTTTTTGAAAAGTTTTTCTTTACTTGTTTTTTTATACAGTGTTTCAATAGACATAGGAAGGTTGTACTTATAACTAAGTTCTAAATACAGTGAAGTTCTAAGTGTAATATTGTTTTGTTTATCTATTATTGGCTGGTAATTCCTGTTTCACCCTGTACTTTTGTAACAAAAGCTAACTTCAAGGGGTAATGATAACATCGCTTACACTAGAATTATGATGTTTTAAATTACTACTAGCTATTAATAATACTTATAAAAGCGTATATTCCGTTTGAAACTATGTCACCTCAGTAAAATTGGTTGACACCATTGTTTTGGTTTTTGAGTTATCATGTAATAAAAAAGAAGAAAGAAGCACAAGAAATTCAAACTTTTTGCTATGATATTTACAGACATTCCCAGAACTTGTGTCTCAGTCATTACATAGGTATTGTTATAAAAGGAAACACTGTATAGTATTGTAAAGTTCTGTGGAGATATTTAAAACACCACTTCGATGAACAATCTAAACAGGCAGTGCTACCTCTTGCCTGATAATTGGATCTGACTGTAAGATTTTTAATTTTGATTTCTACTTTGTAAAGCTTCCAGTATTTTTCAACATAATCTTGTTAAGAATATTATTGGTCTTAGTACCTCATAATCTGGAAACTAGTGCGGATTCAGCCACACTGGTAAGCAATTCAGATTTCAGATATAGCAAGGAATTCAAATTTCGGTTCCAAAAAAGAGAGAGAGAGAGAGAACCAGAAAGCTTTGTTTAGGAATCAACTCACCAAACTTGTCTACTTGACTCGCAGAGTAGGTGTTGATAGAAAAATGTAATATAGGACTAGTGTGTTCAAGACTTGTCCATAGCGAAGCAGTCGTATTTATCTGTTATCATGAATAAAAAATTTAAAAACAGTGTTCTAAAGAATATAAATCTCTACCGTAGATATAATGATGATGATTTTGGTATTATAAACAGAAAGTCTGGGTTTTCATTAGTTATTTAAATGGTAGAAATTGTAACATGAAATTTGTTGTTAAAAAACATAGATTTCGTTTTACTCTAAGTATGAATAGTGAAAGATCTGAACTTTTTTTTAGTATTTTCCTTCTATAATGGTTTGTAAATATTATTATTATTACTGGTTCTACATAACGAGAAACTTAAGCAAATTCTACAGTTTCTTTTTCTTTAGTTTCTATTAAAATACTAAACTTCAAGTTCAAAATTCTGCGATTTTCCTTCTATTTTAAAAACAGATTTTCTCGTATCAGTACTGATGGTTGTTTATGGTTTTGTTTGTTCTCATTTTTAACGAGATTACTTGAGATTGATAACAAGTTTGTTTTACTACGTGCATGAAACATTTGAAATTGAGATATGATGGTATAACTCAGATTCCAAGAAATGCTGTAGAGCTGTTGATATAGAAACTTGACGTATTTAAAAGTTTTTCTTCAATCAACACTTGAAATGATCGAGGAAAGCAACGTTATGTATAGAATATATGTATAAGTACACATGCTATGATACAACGATCATTACCTTTTGATACGTGTAAGAACACTTTGTATTAATATGTATAAGTACACAATACTACACATGTTATGATACAACGATCATTACCTTTTGATATGTGTAAGAACACTGTATTAACATGTATAAGTATACAATACTACACATGCTATGATACAACGATCATTACCTTTTGATACGTGTAAGAACACTTTGTATTAACATGTATAAGTACACATGCTATGATACAACGATCATTACTTTTTGATACGTGTAAGAACACTTTGTATTAATATGTATAAGTACACATGCTATGATACAACGATCATTACTTTTTGATACGTGTAAGAACACTTTGTATTAATATGTATAAGTACACATGCTATGATACAACGATCATTACTTTTTGATACGTGTAAAAGAACACTTTGTATTGCTACGCTTCATTTCTAACCTCTTCAGGTAAAGTTTTATATAATCTATTGACCTGTTCGAAGGTTGGTAAACTCTTGATACAGTATTATTAGTTAATAGTTTACTGTAGGGTTTTTCACTAGGAACTTATACTATCACTAGAAATAGTACGAGAGCTGAAAGAATAGTTATTATCTAAAAAGCACCATTAGCGTAAACATGTACCAGTTGTCTCTTTCTGATAAAACTATCAATTGAAAACACTTGAACAACAATAGTTATTTATCGTTGAAATACTTATAGATAAACAGCTAAACTAAGTAGCTTTTGATTGTTATAAAGTTCACTCCTCTTCCCCATTACGCTTAAATAAATTCACAGCACTACTAATATCTTTTTCACGCGGAAAATATTTTTACCGAACCTACATCTGGCATATTAGTTAACAAACGTAAGGACAATCACTATGGTAAATAATTTTAGTCTTACCAACGCTTCTTACTTTGCTTAAACCACGAAAAAACTACTTTGACTGACTTATTTAAATCCTTGTATAGTTTTATCTGCCGTTTCTTTATAAACAAAATGAATGACATTTCATTTAGCAAGTTCCTCTGAACCTCTGTTCAACATGTCTTGTTTGTCAGTATGTTCAACAACCATGGAAATTGGTAAGCTCGGACAGTCGTGAAGAGTCTTTTCGGTTGAATCCCTTCTTCATACAATGGGATTCCAATCTTGGCTTTCGTTTTTGAGCACTAAGATCATGCTTGCTTGCTGCATTTTTGCTCTAAAAATATGCCATCCAAGTTGATAAATCAGGTTAAAATTTGCAGAACGCATATTTGTTAATAGTTTATCTAATTGCAGCGTTTTACGCTTGCTTCGGTGGAAATAACGCTTTATTAAAGTTGTGAAGCAAGGTACTTAACACATGAGAGACTGTTTGTCGAAAGCGAAAAAGAAGATGCAATCGAATAAAACTG
>NW_013666749.1:140070-142896 GCF_000517525.1 Limulus polyphemus
GCCCACCACGGGTATCGAAACCCGGATTCTAGCGTTGTAAGTCCACAGACATACCGCTGTGCCACTGGGGGTCTGTATGGAAAGCCATTCTTTTCCAGCTCAGGTTAAATTCGTAAAAATGGTGAACAGTCATATTACACTTTGTTATTAAACGTTCTTTCTGTGAAGCTTGATGACATTCGTTTTTAGTGAAATTTACTAACGTACTTTTTCTTCCTATTTTTAATTTCTTCTGGGTTTTCTTACCAATAGCTTCATCAGGTTCGAGAAACAGTAACTTCATCTGGTACAAAAAACAATATGTTTGTTTGGTTCAAGAAATAGCTTTCTTCTGGGTAATTTGACCGATAGCTTCAGCTAGTTTAAGAAACAAATATCATGCATAAATGTTTTAATATCAATGAGAAAAACATATGAATACCGGTAAGTAAATGACCCTGTGGTATTCCCGGTAAAACGGTTTTTTCAGCAGAGCAGTCAGTTTGGCTCACTAACTGGAGGTTCCAAAAATACCAGCCTATGGAATAAGATGCTCTTTCAATTTGCAACCAAGTAGTCTCGAAGAAGAACTCGAATACCAATATTTTTACTAGTATATATAACAATATTTCTTAACAAAAATAAATCACTTACAATAGTACAACAATACAGGACAAATGTTCAGTGGTACATGTTGAACTGATAAAATTGAATGAGCACCAACTAGTTTGTGGTTTATTTCAACTTAGGGAACACACAAATTAATAAAGTACTCTTTTCATTGTGAAACTGAGTTGGTCAGTGTTTCAATGCTACAGTGAAGTCAGAATTCAGATAAGCCCTGCTATAACTTTTATACCAATTATTTTGCTAGAGCAGCTACTATGCTGCCTATTGAAAATTAATGTACCTGAGAATATTATAGAATAAGGGAGTAAGATTGAAATGTTGGTACCGTGAACACAGTATCCACTGTTGTTCTGCATTTTTGATGTGTGCACTTCTTTGTACTCTTCAAAGGCACTAAATTTGAACTTTAACGAAACTTGGAAGGACTTAAAGGAAGATCACAATCTAAGAAATTGTTACAGTCAAGGAGAAGTCCTCTTTGGATGTTGTCTTACTAGAATATGATGTTCACATTTTCATGTAGGAGAACCATTCTCTGAAAATCAACTCCGACCTATTAATCTTAACTTCAACAGCCTGGAAGCATAGATGATGAAGCTCAGAACCATGAAGAGTTTGTTACGGCAACAAGCCATTTTGTCGACTGAAAACAGGAGCTATGAAGTATAATAATATTAAGTTATAGGAACAGGAGCTATGAATTATATGAATGTCAATTCATAGGAACAGAATATACGAATTATAAGAATGTTAATTCATAGGAACAGAAGATATGAATTATAAGAATGTTAATTCATAGGAACAGAAGATATCAATTATAAGAATGTTAATTCATAGGAAAAGCGATTTGTTTATGGAGCTACTTTTCTTGGTGGTGAAGTGAATCAGACAACTTAAGTGCTTCAGACAGCTAATTGCCTAGAATAATGGTGAAATGTTTGATGCTGAATTTGAATGACTCAGCACGTGATTGAGTATTTGGATGAGAAGCAGCTAAGTGATTAGGATATAGCTGTAGCTGAGTTAAAATTGTTTTTCAACCTAGTAGAAAACTGCCCTGTCTGTTAGTTTGTGTTTATACTCAAAAGAGAAAAGTCTATGATAACTTTATATTTTTTTGTGGGTTACCCGCGTTAACTACATGTACAGGAAGATTCCATTTTATTAGCTGCTAGCTGCACATTGCTAGAATATTCTTGTACATAAGTTCACAAAGGGTCTCCCTAGTTAAACGAAGTGGTGCCGTATGAGTGCTAGAGAGTGCCACAGCCAGAAAAGATTTTAGGGGTTGATTGGTATCTTTATAATCTGACAAACAAATTGAAAGAAAGATAATAAAGCTAAGAAAAATTATCTTCTCTAAAATTTCAGTAATACCCCTGGAAATATCTGTATTAATAGGAATATTTTTATCCTAACATAAGCCGTTTCTTTGTAAATTAAGTTTAAAATAGTCTTTTTGAGTTAGTTGCAGGATAGAAAGATGCTAACAGTGGTAGTTCCAACCTCAACAAGAATTATCTCTATAGATATCTGCATATCAGAAAGTCTGAGGTCAACCCAAGGTTACAAGTATGTCATACGACAACGTTTCTCAAACTGGGTCCCGCAGCACTCTAAGGGTCATGTTCGAAATTTCATAAAAGTATTGAAAACGAAATATAATTTATAAAATGAAAAATTGTTTCGTGATATTAAATTTACACGAATTAAAACATTTCATTTACAAAGAATATTTTTTCAAAACAAAAAGCGTCGATATGTTTGAAGGTCCACGAAAAAATGTCAAATTATTATTATGTCTCCTCGGGTTACTAAAGTTTATGAACTGCTATCAGTGAATGGTCAGAGCTAACTACGGCTCCATGGTAATTATGCCATGGTAACAGTTGTTCTCTCTAAATCCTCCCCAAATGGCACATTAGGTAGAGGGAATGGAGTGTATGCTTCAGTTTGGACATTTAATGAGAAATTTGTTGACCTGTTAGATGTAAGTGGAGAAATGTCACTGAAATTGTTCTGGTTTTTGCCACTCACAAAATGAAGGTAGTTGTCTCTAATCATAGGTTACAGAACGGTATATTAATGGTGCACATAATGAAGAGCTTGCCAGATAATTTTGTTTGTGTAACAGGAGAAATGCAGTGTTGTGATTAAAAAAAACATCCAGAATAAACAGGATTGAAACCAAGAACAATGATTATTTGTTTGTTTGTT